>NW_028318835.1:1525000-1557500 GCF_062004578.1 Staurois parvus
TAAATCCTCTTGTTGGAGCTGATTTGGGACATGGTGTGTTTCAGATACGTGTTGTCTTCTTCTAAGACATAGACGTATTGCACCAATTCATCAAATTTATTCTCTAATTGGTCTGCACGATCTCCGATCTAGGCTATTTCCCCACAAAGATGCAAAGCCAATTTTCCCACTTCAGCGAATATAGAGGCGGTAATATTGCATAAAAATACTTGCAATTTTTCCTCCAGTGAAGATACCGTGAGAGTAGGTGAAACAAGCAGATTGGCAGGAGCAGTGGGAGGCAGATTCAGTGCAGGTTGCTCTATCGCCCCCTCTACAAGGTTCAGGGGTTTGGTTTTCTCCATCTGGGAAGCATGAGAAGGTTGGCTGTGTTGTATGAGCAGGAGGAGCAGGTGTAGTACCTCGGTCCGTCACTGGGGGTCTGGAGCTCTTTCCCTGGATTGAAGCCGGGCATTGCGGCCTATGAAAAAACCGCTGCAGCGGGGAGGGCAGCGGATCATGTGGCGGCGGGGAAGGGGGCTTCCAGCTCCCGATCTTCCACATTATCACTGGGGATCGTGCTGGGCTGGGTGCCTGGCTTGTGTGACTTACCCAGGGACGCTTGTAGGACAGCTGACAGTTTCCTGGATACCTCCGTCTGTCCGTCCATCTGCCCTCCCGTACATGGAAAGCCTCTTGTGCCTCTATCCTCTAACTCACCAACCGAAAAGAGATTACGTGGCATTGACAGTTATTACAAGATCCATTCAAACATCTTATTGAACACCATTCAAGAATAAGTCTTTTTGCGGATAATGCTACATCCAGTCCTGTTGGTTCTACATTGACGGTCATAGAGTAACCTTTACTGTTTAACCCTGATTTTTCCTATGCTTATGTCATCTGGGTGAGAGATATATCGTACTGAGACCAGGAGCCATTATATCCTGAATACCTTCCGGATGGGAGATGTGCTGGTGATTTCTATCTATGGTGGATCAAGATTCTGAGTGATCTTAAAGGCGTATAGGCCCTTTGGGCCATAGAGTGGAGGTGAGGGGGCATTTTTACCACAGGAGGAGAGTCACTTACCATCACTTGAAGTTATTGTGTGATCACTTGCATTGTATCATATCGATTGGATTAGAGCACTACGGCGTAGTGTTATGACCTTTTTGTGATATTTATTTATTCACATCAGTGAGTGGCACTGGGGGACACGTCTAGTATTGAGATTCATTCCTCTGAATATTCACATTGTTTGGTCACCTTTTTTGCATGAAAAGATTTGTGACAGTTTATTGTGATTAATTTGTCATATATATGTTATTCACATTACATGTCTAGCACTGCACTAATCGATTATATGTCATACTACATTAACCAACTTTCTCCCTAAAAGCAATATCCTTCACTCTCAGCAAACTACACATTGACAAAGAGCTGCTTGGATATTTGCCTGGGAAATTTCTAATGTCCAAAAGTTTGGGATTCGTCCAAGTTTGGAACGAAAATTCGACCCATCCCTACTGTGTACACCTGGTGTTGGTTGCACTAGCAAACGTAGATGGACTTGACTAACAAAGATGAAACCCAGCAGTTACTTTAAGATACATTAACAGTTTTTCCCTTTTTAGAATAAAAACTTTGCATAAACTAATAACAGCTAACCATTGTAACTAGGGCTGGGACAAGGGGAAACAGTAGGGGCACATGCCCTGGGAGCAGCAGCCTTATGCAGAGGGGCATGCTTGAAGTTCCAGTTGATCTCTTTTCCTTGCTTCTCACTGACAGGAGTGACTGCGGTGTCCCTCCTGTCAGCAGGGATTTTTTTTCATCTGGAGCATGTCGGTACTGGAAAAAGTTTCCCCATCTTTTTTTTTTTTTATTCTACTTCAGCTGGTGGCTGTCAGAAAACTGGAACAGTGACTACATCTGACTGAATGCAGCTGCTGTTCACTGAAAATTCTCCAGCAGGCTCCTTCAACAAAAAGTTGATTGTTCACCTTTGGAACATGTTACATGTTCCAAAGTTGATTGTTCACCTTTGGAACATGTTACATGTTCCACCAGTTTTTAGGATGGAACATGTTCCCATAGCTCCAGCCACCCCCACCCTCTTTCTGACAGATAGTACAGGGAGAAGTTTCCCCATTCTATCTGTCAAATTTGCAAATGGCATGGCGCAGCGGAGCCCCACACGGTTGCATCATTCAATGATTGAACAGCAAGTCCCGACAGCCTTAGTGGCTGTGGGCTTGTAGTTTTCAATGAACTACCATGGCGCTGTGGTAGTTCATTGAACTTCCTGTCAGAATATCTGCTTGCTCGTACATCCCGTACAGCAAGCAGATATTCTGACAGGTCTGCAGGAGACCTGCATGACATCAGCGATCTACTGATCGCTGGTGTCATGCTTTCCAGGCTCCTTTGGACAAAAAAAATAAATGCACATTTTTTTTACCTGCAAAAAAAATTTCATTTGTTATTTTTTTCCAAAAGATGAACTTATCCTTTAACAGGTCTCAATTTTCTTGTAATACTCTACTTCTATCCCCCTATGATGTCATAGTACCATGAAGGAAGAGGGCTCTCTGCACTTCCACTTGTTGTATCCGTGCCAGTATAAAGAACTATATTCCCCTTAATGCAATTGGAAATGCAGGAAGTGGTGAGCAGATGGGTGGATGGAGTTAGAGCCAAGCTGTGGGCAGAGATGAGTATTAAGCCGAGGGAAGAGCTTAGTTTGACTGCAGGCAGAGCTGGGTTCTGACATTTATCAGTGGGTGGTTCAGACCGGCAGTCTGAGTCTCCTGGAACAGAGATCAGAAACGTAATGGCATCACCACTCATAACTATGGCAGGGAAGTTACTGGACCAGTGGCTTTGGGGATAGAAGACATAGTGGTCACTGGTTTAACAATCCGGATATAAAGGTGGATGAGTACTAGAAAAAGACAAAAAATTGGATTTTTCTCATTTTCCATTTTGGTATTCATTTAGTCAGGAACAGGTTCTTTGAAGTTAAGAAAACGTTTGATGAACTACCTCCTCTGAACTACCCACCATCATCCTTGGCGACTTCAGTATCCCTATCAACATCAACAACCCGGCTACATCCCAACTCCTCCACTTAACCTGCACACAGTCCTCCACTCACCTACGGGAACACCCTGGACCTCGTTTTCTCTCACCTCTGCACCCTCCACAATCCCTTTCCCTCTCTCTGACCACAACCTCATTACGTCTCCCCGTCCTTTAACACCTCCCCCCCCCCCCCCCAAACGTCAAACCATCACCAGCTGTAACCTCCGCAACCTGAACCCGGCCCCTCTCCACTCTGCAGCTGACCGCCTGTATGACTGTATCCTTCCACTGCCATGCCCTGACCTGGCCACTACTGCGTATAACAACTTGCTGTTAGCTGCCTTAGACTCCTTAGCACCCTTAACAACACGCAGCATTAGACCCCAACCACTTCAACCCTGGTAGAACGACCACACTAAAAATCTTAAACGACGCAGTCGCTTGCTGGAGCGATTATGGTGCAATACCAGATCTCCTCGAGCGTTCTCCCTCTACAAATCCGCCTTCCTCACTTACACCTCCTCCCTCCATGCCACCAAACAAGCCTACTTTGTAACCCTCATCAACACCCTCTCCACCTGTCCTCGCCGGCTCTTCTCCACTTTCAACTCCCTACTCTCTCCCCCCCCACCTACACCCAGTACCTCACTCACCGCCCACGAGAATGCCAATCATTTCCAAAGCAAGATCGACGCAATCCGTAAAGACATCGCCAATGCTCAATCTACCTCCCCACCTAGCCTTCCTCCCACGATAACCCCCTCAACTCTCCCCTCCTCTGACCTCGCAAACACCCTGCCCCCCACCACACCTAGCATCCCGCACACTATAACCTTCTTAGAAGCCCGCCTCACCACTCGCCCCCTTGACCCTGTCCCCACACAACTCCTCCGGTCACCCTCCTCCTCCATCCTACGCTCCCTCTCCCACATCTTCAATCTCTCCCTCTCTACTGGTGCATTCCCCTCCCCCCTAAAGCACGTGCACATCACCCCCATACTCAAAAAACACTCCCTGGACCCCACCGACCTGAACAACCGTAGACCCATCTCCCTGCTGCCATTTACATCCAAGCTCCTTGAGCGCTTAGTCTACAATCGCCTAAGCTCCCACCTCACTAACGACAACCTCCTCGATCCACTACAGTCTGGCTTCCATCCCCTACACTCCACTGAAACCGCCCTACTCAAAATCACTAATGACCTGCTAACCACCAAAGCTATTGGCCACTACTTAGTCCTACTCCTCAACCTCTCTGCGGCCTTCGACACTGTCTACCACCCCCTCCTCCTTAATAAACTACACTCCCTTGGCATCAGAGTCTCCGCTCTTTCCTGGCTCTCCTCCTATCTATCCCAACGCTCCTTCAGCGTTACCTATAACGCTACCACCTCCCCCTCTCTGTTGGGGTCCCCCAAGGCTCTGTCCTCGGGCCCCTTCTCTTCTCCATCTACACCTTCTCCCTTGGCAAACTGATACACTCCCATGGCTTCAACTATCACCTCTACGCCGATGACGCGCAAATTTAGCTCTCCACCCCTCACCTCACCCCTTCAGTCTCTGCCCGTATCACTCACTTACTGAACGACATATCAGACTGGATGTCACTCCATTTCCTCAAATTGAACCTTTCCAAAACCGAGCTCCTAATTTATCCCCCAGCCCGCGCCCCCCCCCCCTCATCCTCTTTATCACGACTAACAACGCCACCATCAGTCCCACCCTGCAAGCCAAAGTCCTAGGTGTCACTCTAGACTCAAACCTGTCCTTCCAACCCCATGTCCATCGCTGGCAAACTCATGCAGGCTCCACCTCCGCAACATCTCCAAAATACGTACGTTCCTAACCCCAGACACTACTAAACAACTCGTTCACTCCCTTATCTCATGTCTGGACTACTGCAACTCTCTTCTCACCAGCCCACCCCAACACAGGCTATCCTGAACTCAGCAGCCAGACTCATCCACCTTACCAACCGCTCCGCTTCTGCCATCCCCCTCTGTCATTCCCTCCACTGGCTCCCGATTGCCCAACGCATTAAATTCAAACTACTAACATTGACATACAAAGCCATTCATAACGCTGCCCCAAACTACCTCATCGACTTGATACCCAAATACCACCCAACCCATACTCTTCACTCCTCACAAGATCTCCTACTTTTTAGCTCCCTGGTCTCCTCCTCCCACGCCCGACTGCAGGACTTCACCCATCCTCTGGAACTCACTACCCCAATCCATCACTGTCACCTACCCTCCACACCTTTAGGCGCACCCTGAAAACCCATCTTTTCAGGGAAGCCTACCCCACTCTCACCTAACAGCCGATCTCCACCACTCCTCCTACCACTCCATCCCCCACAGCCACTTCCTCCTGTACCACTAGATTGTAAGCTCGAAAGAGAAGGGCCCTCGAACCCCTCCTGTATTGTTTTGTTACTGTATTGTCTCATGTACTGTCCCCCACTATAATGTACAGCGCTGAGCAAACCTTTTGGCGCTATATAAATACTGTATAATAATATAATGAACGTTTAACAACTTTTCTGCCTGGAGTTCATCTTTAAGCTCCTTTTCTATTCCTGGGCAGCAGGAGTGTTAGCAGGAGCAACAGTAAAGGTTGTAGCAGTACAGCTGCTTTCACACTGATATGTTTTTCTTCCATTTTTGCCTTACCAAAAGCGGAAGAAAAGTGCATGACCATGAAATCCTGTCAAGCCCAATAACAATAAAACTGTGTGCTACCACACACTAAAGCTGCTTTCACACCCGATCTGTTTTTTCATTTAAAAAAAAGTGGAAGAAAAACATATGACCATTAAATCCTATGGAACTCTTCACACTGGTAAGTTGTGGGTCCATTGCATTTTTCAAGTCCTGCTTGCCGCTATGTTGGTGCAGTAAATGAACACCAAAAACACACCTCCCTATTGAAATGAATGGAAAAGGCATCAGAAATACACCCATAGTTGCAATTTTGGTAAAAAAAAAATTTTGTCGCATGCTTTTTTTTTTCGCTCTGGGGCAAAACGCACCAGAATGCAACAAAAATGTGTTTTTGCAATGGAGCAGTGTGAAAGCTTAATATGCACTGCTGAAAAAAATTAAACCCTTTTTAGTCAGAGTATAGCATCTTGTCAGTTAAACTCCTGGGATATTGATCTGGTCTGTTAAGTAGCAGAGGGGGTTGGCAATCCGTTTCAGCTGCTTTGGTGTTAATGAAATTAACAGGTTAATTGGTTGCAACATTGAGATGACCCCCAAAACAGGAATGGTTTTACAGGTGGTGGCCACTGACATTTTTTTTCCTACTCCTCTTTTCTGACTGTTTTTCACTAGTTTTGCTTTTGGCTAGAGTCCGTGTCACTGCTGGTAGCATGAGACAATACCTGAACCCTACAGAGGTTTCACAGGCAGTCCAACTCCAGGATGGCACATCAATATGTGCTATTGCCAGAAGGGTTGCTGTGTCTCAACAGCATGGAGGAGATTCCAGGAATCAAGCAGTTATTCTAGGAGAGCTGGACAGGGCCGTAGAAGGTCCTTAACCCATCACCAGGACCGGCACCTGCTCATTTGTGCAAGGAGGAACAGTATGAGCATTACCAGAGCCCTACAAAATGACCACCAGCAGGCTACTGGGTGTGAATGTCTCTGACCAAACAGTCAGAAACAGACTTCATGAGGGTGGCCTGAGGACCCAACATCCTGTAGTAGGCCCTGTGCTCACTGTCCTGCACCATAGAGCTCGATTGACATTTGCCATTGAACGCCAAAATTGTCAGGCCCGCCACTGGCGCCCTGTGCTTTTCACAGATGAGAGCAGGTTCACCCTGAGCACATGTGACAGACGTGAGAGGTTCTGGAGAAGCCATAGAGAACTTTATGCTGCCTGTAACATCTTTGAGCATGACCATTTTGGTGTTGGGTCATTGGTGGTCTGGGGAGGTATATCCATGGAGGGACGCACAGACATCTACAGGCTAGAGTAGACAATGGCACCCTGACTGCCATTAGGTATTAGGATGAAAACCTTGGACCCATTGTCAGACCCTACGCTGGAGCAGTGGGTCCTGGGTTCTTTCTGGTGCATGACAATGCCTTGCCTCATGTGGCAAGAGTATGCAGGCAGTTCCTGGAGGATGAAGGAATTGATACCATTGAATGGCCCCCTTGCTTGCCTGAACTAAATCCAATAAAACACCTCTGGGATATCATGTTTTGGTCCATCCAACACCGCCAGGTTTCAGCTCAGACTCTCCAGGAGCTCAGTGATGCCTTGGTCCAGATCTGGGAGGAAATACCCCAGGACACTATCCATTGTCAGGCATGCTTACGAGCACGTGAGGGCCATACAAACTGCTGAGTACCATTTTAAGTTGCTGCAATTAAATTTCAGCAAAATAGACTAGCCTGCTGCATAATTTTTTTACTTTTATTTTCGGTGTTGTCTTTGATGGAAATGAAAACTGTCAACCTACAGTGGACTGAATTCAAACGATGGGGAATCCTTACATTCCTAACACATTGCCCAGTCCATATCAGTATAGATCAGGGGTGGGCAAACTTTTTGACTTGAGGGCCGCAATGGGTTCATATATTGGACCCGGGGGCCGGACCAAGAGTAGATGAATGATGTGTATGTGTCATCCATATTAAGTATAGTAATATTCCCCCATAGTAAGCATGGTAATTAATCCCCCATATAGTAATTCATCCCCCATATAGTAATTCATTCCCCATATTAATTCATCCCCCATATCAAGTCCCCCCTGTGTCAATTTACTTACCTTTGCTCCGCGGGTTCCTCTCGCCGTGTTCCCGCGCCGTTCCGGTCTTCAGGGCGGACTGTGAGAGGAGCCTAGCTCCCCTCACGTTCATCACGCTGCCCCGCCTACACACATCCTGACAGCCTTCCTGACAGTATCACGCTCCGCGGGCCGGATTAAAAGGTCCCCTGGGCCGTATACGGCCCGAGGGCCGTAGTTTGCCCATTGCTGGTATAGATATCCAGCATGATATTTTTTCTCCATTGAGATCTGATGTGTTTTCAAAGTGTTCCTTTAATTTTTTTGAGCAGTGGTATATACGCCAAAAGAAAAAAATTAGAATGTATAATGAGCTGCAGCAGACACTGAATGTGTTCCCACACCAATAAATATATAATCAATAAATAGTGCAAATATCAGCCAGCATATTATAAACAAGAAAAGGCCAAAAAAAAGAGAAAAAGTCCCAAATTGTTGATAATGTATGTGATGAAATTGTCCTTTTATAATACGAAGTTCAGTGCTCCACAAAACTTTTATTTATCCTTGGACTAGTGCTCCACGTGAGAATCAGTGTGCTCCACCACCAACAGGATTTCCCGATTACCTGGACCTATATAAATGAATATATACAGTTGTGACCAAAATTATTCAACCCCCAATGCTGTAAAGGGGTTTAGGGACTATAGTGTACATTTGGAATTGTATTCAGAATCAAATCCTACAAGGACGTTGTAACTACCCAAATGCAACTAAAATGACATCAATTGTTTATGTAATACAGTAGTAAATGGTTCTTATGTGGTTTCTTCATTGCCACAATTATTCAACCCCTTAAAGACTACCACTCTGAAGAACAGAGGTTCATACAGGTGCTTTCCATCAGGTATTGAAAACACCTGTGGATGTCACCGAGCAGCAATCAAGCATAATAAGCACCAATTAGGCAGCTTTAAAATGACTGTGATACTCAGCTCCTTCTAGACATTTACTGGTGTGGTTACAAACATGGTGAAGGCAAGAGAATGGTCCAGGAAGACAAGAGAAGAGGTGATTTCTCTTCACAGGAAGGGCAATGGCTATAAGAAGATTGCAAAGATGTTAAACATACCAAGAGACACCTTAGGAAGCATCATTCGCAAATTCAAGGCAAAGGGCACTGTTGAAACGCTACCTGGTCGTGGCAGAAAGAAGATGCTGACTTCGACTGCTGTGCGCTACCTGAAGCGTAGAGTGGAGAGAAGTCCCCGTGTGACTGCTGAGGAACTGAGAAAAGATTTGTCAGATGTGGGTACAGAAGTTTCAGCCCAGACAATAAGACGCACACTGCGTAATGAAGGCCTCCGTGCCAGAACTCCCAGGCGTACCCCCTTGCTGTCTCCAAAGAATAAGAAGAGTCGACTGCAGTATGCCAAAAGCCATGTGGACAAACCACAAAAGTTGTGGGATAGTGTTCTGTGGACTGATGAAACAAAATTAGAACTGTTTGGGCCCATGGATCAACGCTATGTTTGGAGGAGGAAGAACAAGGCCTATGATGAAAAGAACACCTTGCCTACTGTGAAGCATGGTGGAGGGTCAATCATGCTTTGGGGCTGTTTTGCTTCTGCAGGTACAGGGAAGCTTCAGCGTGTGCAAGGTACCATGAATTCTCTTCAGTACCAGGAGATATTGGATGGAAACGTGATGCAGTCCGTCACACACCTGAGGCTTGGGAGACGTTGGACCTTTCAACAGGACAATGATCCCAAGCATACCTCCAAGTCCACTAGAGCATGGTTGCAGAGGAAAGGCTGGAACATTTTGGAGTGGCCATCGCAGTCACCAGACTTAAATCCGATTGAGAACCTCTGGTGGGACTTAAAGAAAGCAGTTGCAGTGCGCAAGCCTAAGAATGTGACTGAACTGGAGGCCTTTGCCCATGAAGAATGGGCGAAGATACCCGTAGATCGCTGCAAGACACTTGTGTCAAGCTATGCTTCACGTTTAAAAGCTGTTATAACTGTAAAAGGATGCTGTACTAAGTACTAAGATTGAATGTCACTTGGGGGTTGAATAAAACTGATAATGCTGTGAGCACAGAAAAGACATTTGTGGTTATTTCATTATAACTGTTATGTTATATTTGTCTGACCTACAAGTGCCTCTTTAATGTAAATGTAAGCAAGATGACTGAATGATCAAAAGCAATGTCAAACTGGCCAAAACACTCAATTTCAGTGGGGGTTGAATAATTTTGGTCACAACTGTAGGTCACAGCGTGCTTTCAGCTATCTATAAGCTTTCCAGAACAGTATATTGTTCTGCCGTATAGCAGCAGTGGATGTAAGACAGAGGAAGTTTTTTTTCTTGAAGTTAATACGTTCTCAGCCAAATGCCCTTCTAAGAAACTCAGTGAGTTTCTCTTAAAGCGGAACCACACTGCATCTGAGCACCACAAACTAAAAACACAGTTGTGTGTTTGTTTTCAATATTCAAAGCAAACTCCCCCATCCATTCATGTCTCTATACTTTACTTTTCTGAGAAATCATTTTGAAAAACACCCTCTGGCATTTCTGGCAGTGGCCATCTCAAGTAGCATTTACTTCTTGGAATCCATCTGCCCTTAGCTCACCCATAGGCAGAGCTGAGAACCCTCCCTCCTCTCCTGAAGACTGCTGAGATGTGTAACATAATTTGCCTAGGCATGGAAACCAGGAAGTAATTGAAGAAATTTTAAAAAATGAATTAATTAAATTAAGTAAATATAATATACTTTCATATCTATTTACTAATGCTAGGAGCACAAGGATTAAAAATAGTCCAGGTAGATTGAGAGAGTGAAGTTCCGCTTTAAGCAGTCTTGTTGACATGAGACAGACTTTTTTTATTTTGTGTGGCTTTTGCAATCTTTTTGTGTAAAATATATCAATTACCTTATACGTGATTCTATTTTAAAAATTTTTTTTTTTTTTTTTTCCAATAGCCTGCTTTTAGCCCTATAGAAGGCACAAAAATGACTGTGAATAATTTGCATCCAAGGGTTACAGAGGAGGATATTGTGGTAAGTAGCATGTTTTTTACATGTTTAAATAAACCATTCCCCTTGCTATCTCATTTAGCAGTACCTGCTACCTAAGACCTAAGTACCTAAGGCTGTTTTTAGGCTTCCTCTCATATTTCACAGATCACCAGCAATGTCTGTGAAAAACTGGTAAATGGAAATCAAACTTTTAAGAATACGATTACAAGGCTTGATATTTATAGACCCTGGATTATAGGCTGCTACCTTCAGGTGATTGTTTACTGGCAATGCTTTACTGCATACACCTGCCAGGCATCTCTTATAACCCTACCCCACTCCATGAGTCCTTGTTTTTTGTTAGTGTCCTAAGGTCAGGGATCTATTCTCATTTATGGAGAAATCATTCGATACTCTTTATTTTTCTTTTTACTTCATATTCTTCAATTCTAGTACAACAGTAGAAACAGTGCATCTGGATCAGTGCTACCTCAGTAAAACCTTGGGAGCCATACCTGGACCCCACACCATAGTCATGGCCTGTAATGTTGCTTTGAGCACTGAGTCTGCTTAGGTGCTCACCTTGGTACTTGGTGCAACATGTGTAGTTAGCCGCAGGGTACTATACAGGTCCAGGGCAGAGGATGTCTCTTTGGTAAAACACTTGACATATTCAAGGGACATACGTGTTAGGAGTCTTTGGGGGCAGCTTGGGTCTTACTCCAGTGTAAGAAAAACATCATCACTGTGAGAGGTTTGAGCGTTTTGCAGACCTTTAACAGAGTGAATGCTTTTGCTCAGGCAAGCATTCACTCTGTTAAATGTCTGTGAAATTGCAAGGTTCCCTTGCAAATGCTTTTTTCCATTGTTTTCAGCAAAGGTATTCTCTTGTGGGGTATTAATTGAACAAGGAGCAGAAATGGAGTAAGGGTTGCTGTGAAGGTGTACACAGCAACCTGGTGTCAACCATCTTGTAGCGAAGTCCTCATGGCAAAAGGTTGGAAGAAATGTCTGTGTACCATAAAAAGGGTTCTCGTACGAAGTGGTTGTAAACTGCACGATCTGTGGTGTGATGCAACATCTGGTCATCCAGCTGACACTAAGTGAGCCACACTTTTCAGATATTTATTTGTAAAAAAAATTTGAAAAACATTTATAATTTTCCTTCCACTTTGTGTTGGTCTATAAAATAAAATACATTTACCTTTTTTTTTGTTGTTGTAACATGATAAAATGTGGAAAATTTCAAGAGGTATGAATGCTTTTTCAAAGCACTGTACTTGTCAGTATTGCTGGTCCCTATATAGGGACCAAGCCGTGCCAGTAATGGTGGGTATACCCTTGGAGGGGTGTTCAGGGTGTGGGTTCCATAGGGATGGATCATAATCTGAAGAATTTATCGCTCTTCCAATTGACTGCAAACATCCACGGTGTCGCAATCGTACATTCAGAGACTGACGCAGTCCTCCATTTTTAAGAAATCTCCATGTTGTCCCTCATTTATCCTCCTCCCTCTCTGAGAGCCACAGTGACATCTGGTTGGTGTGGGTGTTGGAAGTGTCGCAGGCAGGCCAGAGCTCAGCAGGGAGCCCCAAGGTGCCTGGTTGTCTGAGAGAGCTGTGCAATATAACACCTCGTAAAAGATAACACAAGCCTTCCCAGGAGTTCAAAGACATTCCAAGGAAGCACACATAACTGCGCTAATAAACCTAACTCTGCACATGTGACAGAACCAGATAACACTTTTAAAATCCATTTTTCCCCTATGTCTCATATCTTGGAATATGAGAGACTTGCATAAAAACCAGGCATATCTTCAAATTGGCCACGAGGAGACAAACAGTTTGATAGGTCACTCTCCTTGGCTGGAATACATAGGAAAGCAGAAAAGTAGGTCTCGTGAACCGTTCAGTGTATAATTTCATATCTAATCATTAGATTCGTCAGATGTATCTGCATAATAATCTACCCGCGGGCGGAATGTCACTTGTGCACAGGGAAAGTTATGAGCCAAAATATGAACCAGTTGAGATTTTGGCTCTAGTTTAGGCCTATGCCCAGACCTTCCCTCCCTAAACGGGTCATTGGTCCTTGACTTCAGAGACACCCCCTGCAGGGGAATTACAAAATGGGCTGTCAGGCTTAAGAGAGGAAGTTGAAGAATTCTCCCTTTTAACATCAGAACCACCTGGGAGCATAAGTGGGGGGGGGGTTGGAGCCTGAATATGGCGGCACGGGAGAGTGTGCTGTAAGCACTCCTCGTTAGCCTCCCCCGACTATCCTCCCTATGTGGCCCCATCAAAGTGACTAGCTGCACCGGAGGGTGAGTGGAGACTCACCGAGCTGGAGAGGGGCAGTGGAGACGGCTTGTTGGCGAGCCTGGAGAGAGACGCCTGGGGGTTTCCTGGGATTTCTTGCGGCGGCTTCCGAGGAGGCGCAGGGTTGCCAAGGAGATGGACGTAGTGGCGCTGACACGTGGGCAGCCGCGGAGGAGCTCTGGGAGCTCCGGGAGTGGGAGAGACTGTTTGGCGTCCGAGTAAGCTGGTGGATCGGCGGAGGGTAGCCGGCATACCGCCTCCACACTATACCACCTCCACACCATCTCCATAGTACCTCTAACCCCCCAACCTCCATGCTACCACCAATTTCCATACCGCCCCCAACCATCATACCACCTCCAACTCAAGGAGGACACTGATGGGAAGACAAGCTTCAAGAGACCCATATGAATCCCCCTAAGAGAATACGGCCATAGGAGAGGACTGCATTTAGAAAGATATTCCAACGTGGAGGGTGAGTGATAACTGCGGGTTCTCTGCAGGTCTCCTTTTACACTCTTTATACAGTGGATCTGTGTACTGGAGTTTTATTTACATTGGATTCATGCACTGGATCTCCTTGTGCCTGTAATAAAGATATTGCATCAAATACCTAATTTGAAATAAGGAAATGGGGGATTCCTAGGGAGGGTCTGAAGATCTAGAGCGAAAGAAGAGGATTTCCTAAATATAAGAGTAAAGTTTCAAAAACAACATGAAAGGTAAAAATACCAAAGGGAGTGGGCCTAAGAATTCCCAAACTGGTATGATTAAGAAGTACGCGTCACAAGGAAATTTTACCCCAGAAAGATCTCAGGGAGTAAGTGAAAAAAGTGAATTGGAAATAAGCCTGGATAATAGTCCGAGACTTTCCCTGGGACCGGTATATAATAGTCAACAATTAATGGAAGGTATTGAACCGAGAGAAATCGAAAGAGATCTGCAAATACCTAATAAAAAGGAAATGGCGGAGATGTTTAAAAACTTTGAAAAATCAATAAAGCAAGAGATGGGGACAATTCGGGAAGAATTGGGGCAATTGTTAACTAGGTTGGAGGAAATGGAGGAAAGTCCAAATTCATACCCAAATCATCCCAAAATTAGAGAAATGGATAATAGAAGATAGAAAAGAACAAAAAAGACTGCTTTATATGATGGAAGAACAAGAAAACAGAGAAAGGAGAAATAATCTTAGAGTAAGAGGAGTCCCAGAGTTGACACAGGGAGAAGATTTAAAAGAGCTAATTGGCAAAATTTTGAACTCCATAATGGATAAACCAGATGTGGAGATGTTTAAATTGGATGGAGTGTATAGGATAGGGAAGTATCAAGAAAAAGGATTAGAAAAACCAAGAGATATAATTGTTAAATTCCATAATTATGGAGATAAAAAGAGATATGGAAAAAGATTAAAGGAAGAACAAGTATTGCATATGGAGGGAAAAGTATTCAAATTTTTGTGGACTTAACAGCAGAGACTCTGAGAAGAAAGAGATCACTGAAACCCCTATTAGAAGTGATGAAAAAATATAATGTGAAATACAGATGGGGACGTGCAGCGAGCTTAATCGGTTGGAGGGATGGAATTACAGCAACTTTAAGATTTCCGGAAGATTTCGAAGTTTTCTGTGATAAACTTGGACTGCAGAGACTAGTGATACCGGGTTGGGAAGTGGAGGAGGGAGAGTTATGTACTTTTGGGGAGGGAAAGTGGCAGCTGGTTAGAAGAGGTAATAGAGAGTCAATAGATAAGGGGACACCGGGGAGGAGGGGGGAAGGTGAGCGGTTATGGGCGGAGCCGAACCCCTAAGGTGGGATCAGAGGTGGATCATGATCCAAAGGCAAAGGAGGCCTGGGGGGGGGGTGGTGGGGGGAGGGTTGGGATATGGGGGGGAGAGGGGTAGGGAGGGTAATACTCTGCAAAAGAGAGGGAGAGGAGGGGTGAAGGAAAGAGAGAGATAAGAGGAGCAGACTAACATGGAAGTTCAGTTTGTAACCTATAATGTAAAGGGGCTGAGTTGCCCTGGGAAGAGATTTAGATTATTTAAGGAGCTGCAACATAGAACATCCTCCAATGGTTTTTTTTGCAGGAGACACACTTCGAGATCGAGTTGAAGGTTAGGCTGAGGGCTAGATATTTCCCAACATGGTATTATGCGGACTCGCCAACTAAAAGAGCAAAAGGGGTTGCTATAGGCTTTGCAAAAAATATAAGGTTTGAGGAGGAAAAAAGAGTAATAGACCCAGAGGGAAGGTTTTTTGTTTTTGAGGGGTAAGTTGCAGGAAATTGAGTGTACACTGGCTAGTATATATTGCCCAAATAAGAAACCGGAGAGATTCCTTAGGGAAGTATTGAAGAGGCTGATGGATTTTAAAAGGGGTCGCTTGATAGTGGCTGGGGACTTTAATATCTGCATGGACCTACGGATGGATACTACCTTTTGTGTGAGGAGGGAGGAGAGTAGGTCCCTGAGATTATTAAAGAAATCGTTAAATGAATATCAAATGGTAGACATATGGTGAATTAGGCATATGAAAGATAGAGATTATACATTTTTCTCACATGTTCATGAGACTTATTCTAGATTGGATCATATATTGGTAGAACATCAATTCATAGATTCTGTGGTAGAAGTAAAAATTGGAGGAAGTTCTATTTCTGATCATGCCCCTGTTGCAATGAAGTCAAGATTGGGTAGAGAGGAGGATTTGTTTGGCGGATGAATGAGGCACTTCTTCTGGATGAGGAGATGGATCGAAAGATCACGATAGAAATGAAAAGATTTTTCGAAGAGAATGATACAGAGGAAGTGTTGGTTGCAACAGTGTGGGAAGCCCATAAGGCTTATATTAGAGGACTACTCATTGCAATAGGGGCAAAAAAGAAAAGAGAAAGGAAGGAAAAGATTAATAGACTCTTAAATGAAATATTCGATCTTGAACAGGCTCATAAAAGGAAAATATCTAAAGAGATAATGCAGAGAATAATAAAGAGAGGAATTAGAGAAGGTAATAGAGGAGGAAAAAAGAAGAGTCTTTAATAAAGTAATAAGTGAAAGGTATAGATGGGGAGATAGGCCGGGAAAATATTTGAGGGCCTTGAGGAAAACAAAATAGGAATTATATAGAAAAAATAAGAAATTTTAAGGGTGAAATGGTACATTCAACTAAAGATATCGCTAGAGTGTTTAAGGATTATTATAGTGATCTATATAACATACCCCAGGACACTTTCAATAAAGCTGATATAGTAAACATAGAAAAAAGAACATATTTAAAAAATGCAGGTCTAGCAAAATTAAGTAAAATCCAATTGAACTCCTTAGAATCAGAAATTACATCAGAGGAAATAGAAATAGCATTAAAAAACACCGCGGTGGGGAAAAGTCCGGGCCCAGATTGGTATACTGTAAAATACTATAAAAAATATAAAGAGTTGCTAATACCCAAATTGAAGATATATATGAATGCTTTGGGAGGTGAGATTGAAATAAGGGGGTAGTCCTTACAGGCTAATATAGTTTTAATTCATAAGAAAGACAAAGACCCCTCACAGTGTGCAAGTTATAGACCAATTGCGCTGTTAAATCTAGATACTAAATTGTATGCAAAGGTTCTGGCAAATAGACTTAAGGTCTGGGTGCCAGAATAGATACACGGAGATCAGGTGGTTTGTCCCGGGAAGAGAGGGTAGAGACAATGGATTGAGATCATTTTTGCTCATACAGGAAGGTAAAAATGGGAAAATCCCAGTAGTACTACTGTCAATCGACGCTGAGAAAGCATTTGATAGAGTTGGGGATTTATGATGGACACCCTTGAGGTGATGGGGCTGGGGGATAGAATGAGGAAGTGGACTGGTAACTTATATAGAGGGCCTACAGCCGCTATTATGGTTAATGGAAGAAGATCAGAGATTTTCAGGATGTCAAATGGAACAAGACAGGGATGCCCTCTATCTCCACTGCTGTATGTCCTATCGTTGGAGCCACTGCTGTCTATGATAAGAAAGAACATAAATATAAAGGGAATAAAGATAGGAGACAGAGAACATAAGGTAGTGGCTTACTCGGATGATTTGATCTATGTTGGAAATCCTCGGATATCACTTCCAAATTTAATGAAAATACTGAAGGAATATGGGGAATTATCAAATTTAAAAATGAACCCAACAAAAACTGAAATTTTAAATATAAATCTTAAAAATAGTGAAAAAGAAATAATACAAGAAGATTTCCCCTTTGTTTGGAGAGAGAATTAAAGTACCTGGGAATAAAACTGTCTGCTGCAATTAAAAATATGTATAAAAGTAACTATTTCACTTTTAAATGAGATTAAGGAGGAGTTGAAGAATTTGATAAAAATGATAATTGTGCCCAAAGTTTTATATAAATTCCAAATGATTCCAATTAAACTTCCAGAGTTTTTTTTTAAAATACTTAGAAAAATGATGTTGGGATATATATGGAGGAATAAAAAAACAAGAATACGTTATGAAATGCTGACTAGAATCAAAGAGAGGGGTGGTTTAGGACTCCCAGATTTCAAGAGATATAAAACGGTGATAATTGCGAGAATTTTTGACTGGACTCCTAACCCAGGGAAAAGTTGGGTTAAAATTGAAAATACACTGAGTGGAACAAATTTAAGTAGGATTATATGGTTACCTGCACAATATAGAGGACTAGATGTCAACACAAGTGTGTACACTTTTATTGTTTTAAAAGTTTGGGAAATGTTACACAGACAAAAGGGATGGGTTTTTAATTCACAGTTAATGCCACTAAGGAACTCGGAATATTTTGCTCCTGGGAAGGAAGATATCACAGGGAAATGGATCATAAAACAGGATGCGCAATTGAGAGATATAATGGTGGGTGAGGAAATAGGATCATATAGAGAGTTGGAGAAGAACAAGGGAGAGGTTTTCAGTAGAATGGATGAGTTACGATATCATCAATTGAAATATTTCTTTGGGAGTCTCCCAAAACCTGTGAGAACTAGAAAGAAGTGGAATTTATTTGAAAGATTATTAGAAACACGGGGAGATGGGAGACACGGAGTTGCAAAAATTTATAGAATATTAACGGAATTAGACACGGGCACAAAACTAATATATATAGAGATATGGGAAGGGAAATAGACGAGGAGCAGCAGAGAAAAATGATTAGATTAATTCACGAAAATATTAGTATGCGGGAAGTGGAGTTGAACTATAAGTGTTTAGTAAGATGGCACATCACACCAAATGTGGAGCACAAATTGAATGGGGAGATTTCACCATTGTGTTAGAGAGGATGTGGTGAAGTGGGTACGTTATATCACATATATCACATAGCTCTGGATCCAATCTAATATTGATCTCCGTAATTTTCCTTACTAAATAAACAATTTTCCTCCAAAACACCTGTATCTTTAAGATACAGGTGTTTTGGAGGAAAATTGTTTATTTAGTAAGGAAAATTACGGAGATCAATATTAGATTGGATCCAGAGCTATGTCTTCTCCATGTCACAGAGCTTTCAGTGAGATCATGTAAGGATTCAGGAATATGGCATTTCTTGAGCGCAGCTAAGAGTTTTATACCTAGGTTCTGGAAAAAAAGGGAGGTGCCGACAGAGGAAGATTGGATGGTCAGAATGAATCAGATTTGTGGGACGGAAAGATTGTGTTATATGCATATAGACATGATGGAGAAGTATTATATAAAGTGGAAAAAATGGGAAGAATATAGAGGAAAAAGTGAAATATGATGATGATTTATACCCCTCGAAATAAAAACGGATTTTAGAAACGGTTATTAGAGAAGAGAAATGCAGAGTGGGAGGGGGGGGGAGGGGGGGGGGAAGTGGGATATAGATAAATTATGTCAATTGGAATATATTGATTTGATTTTTTTTTATAGAAGAAGATGATTGTGATTTGTATTTGGTTGAAAATTAATAAATATTTATAAAAAAAAAAAAAAGAACCACCTGGGAGACCCGTACCCTTTCGCTCTGAAACTTGATCTGCTAACCCAGGACTTTGGCAAGTTCTTTAACCCTCTAACTTCTCTCTGTTATCTCTTTGCTGTGCTGTTGTTCTTTGTGTATGTGTGTATGTATATATGTGTGTGTGTGTGTGTATATATATATATATATATGTATAAAATTGGTTACATCTTTTTTCTGTAAATATTTTTATTGCACCCCTTTGATCTTTTAGTAATCTTTCCTTCTGAAAGTGTTGAACTGTTTCTATAGCTCTTTATTGCAATTTACGAATTCCTGCCTCCTAAAAGAGCGCTACTGTGTTTGTTTAACCCTCTGTATAACCGGTTTGCGGTGACCGTGTGATACGTGTTAGACGATTATCTCAACCATTATAGTGTTATAGCTGATATTGCAGAGTTTCCTCTTTCTCTGTACAAAAAGGAGGTGGTAGTAGTGTGAAGGGTTAATTGCATAATTAACCTGACCCAGTAACAATTGCTCCCAGGCTGCCGGTACATCGATTGTGGTCCAATTAGCTGGAAAATCGTTGTGCAGGGTGCAGCTGGGCGTGGCATTGTTACGCACGTGACATCGCGGTTTTAGTTTGGCTAGTCCTTCGGTCACGAGTTTGGTGAGAAGGTCATGGGTCTGATGCCGCGATCGTCACATATTGGTTGCAGCGATCGTGGGCTCGTCACATATTGGTTGGTAGCGTACGTGGGAAAGTTGCATTAACTGCTTCAGTGCAGTGTTAAAAATTGGCTCTGCACTGAAGGATTGTAACCTTTGTGGAAACAGTCCTTAGAAACAAGCGGTGCTTTTTTTTTTTTTGAGAGAGAGAGGGAGGGAGGGGGAGACTGTTGCTACCTCTTTCTACTTTCTATTCTATCTTTGCTTGCAATTATGCCTGGTGACGCAGAATACAAGAAAATGAGCAAAAGTGATTTGAGTGCGGAATGTGCCTCACGGGGAATGGACGTCGGTCGCAAAACCTGTGAAGATTTGATTCGGGATCTACAGGAGCATGATAGCCGAGCAGATCAGAACTCGGGGGAACTTGACCATGACGGGGTTCCCAGTGGCTCAGAGACAGCCTCGCAGGATGGGCATACAGAGACTGACACTGGAGGATCACCGAATGGTATCGTCGCACCACCGCCTGAGTGGGCCAGCACCAGAGTGCCTGTAACCAGCAGAGACTCTCCTCAGATGCAGGAAGCCCTGAAACACCTCATGGAGACAGATCTTGAGGCATACCTGCGGTTCCTTGAACGCCAGGCTGACAGAGGTTGCGGAACGCCAAGAAGCGGTGGACAGAGCAGAACGCCAGGCTGACCGAGAAGCGGCGCAGAGGGAAGCTGATCCTTGCCACGAGCTGGAGATGGCGAGACTCCAGCAGCAGCGACAGAGCCAGAACCTCGGGTCCTTAGAGCATAGGGACGCCTCTCTGACCGTGGGCACAGCAGCCAAGTTTCCAGTGATGGAAAAAGATAGTGACATTGAGACGTATTTACTGTCATTTGAAAAAACGTGCCGTCAGTACCATGTTCCCCCAGCTCAATGGGCTCTGTACCTGACAACATGGCTACGAGGCAAGGCCCTGGATGCGTTTGTTGAATTGCCAGAGGGGCAGGATGACGATTACGAAGTTTTAAAAGATGCCATTGTCCGGAAGTACCAGATGACCCTGGAAGTGTACTGCAAGCGGTTCAGGTCCATGCAAAAGGGACCTGGGGACTCTTACACGGATGTGGCAAGTTGCTTACGCACCACATTCCGATAGTGGACTAAGGGACTGAAAGCTGACTCCTACGAGTCTTTAGAAGATCTCATGATACGTGATTAACTCCTACACATCTGCCCGGCCGACATCAGACAGTTTGTCTTGGAGAGAGAGCCAGCATCTACTAAAGCTGCAGTCGATTTGGCAGATGCCTTCGTCCACACGTGAGTGTCTGACCCTCGCAAGGCTCCTCCAAATGGCTGGAAAGGAGGGAAATTGCCCCTAGCAACCCCCCCACGTCGGTGAGTCAAGCTCCCCCTCAACCAGCACCTGCAGCAGTTTGAGCCAAGCCATCCCTGCCTGACAACCGCAGATGTTTCACCTGTGGGAAAGCCAGACATCTCAGGATGCAGTGTCCCGAGCAGAAGCAGACGACATCATCTGGCCAGCCGGCCAGCAACTCTTCTTCTGTGCTGTTTGTCTACAGGAAGATGTGGGTAACCCCCGCCAACTTGCAGCCAGTCACTGTGCGCAAACGGTCTGTAACTGGTTTCCGGGACATCGGGGCAGAAGTCGCCTTGATCCGGCCAGAGGTGATTGAGCAAAGGAACCTCATCCAAGGAAAGTTCCTTACCCTCACGGGAGTTTGGAGGACCCGTTCACGCATACCCTGTGCAAAGGTATTCATAGATTGGGGTGCGGGAAGGGGGATGAGGGAAGTGGGGGTCTCGGATGAAATTCCCACACCTGTTTTGTTGGGTGTTGATGTAGGCACTCGTTTCCTATTATGCCCCTGCCGAGGATACCCAGAAGGGCCCCCTGGAACTCTGTGGACATGCCAAGGTACTGTGTGCAGATGTTGGGGTAATGTCTGGGCAACCTGTGGATGGACAGAGGGAGGGGGCTGGGAATGGAGTGGGGCTACAGGATTCTCCATTAGCTGGAGAATGAGAAGAAATCCCCTTGCCTGGGGAGATATCGAACTCATGCGTCATTGATATTATAAACGTAACTGTTGATAATGACGATGATGCTGATATTGATCATGGCAGTAATGTTGATGATATTATTGGTAATGCTACTGATGATTATGATGGTCATGATGAAACAAATGATGCATTTTCATTGTTGGGGGTTACCCACAGTGCTGTGAAGGGGGCAGAGGTACAAACTCTGGGGGCTGAGCAAAGGGATGGTCTGGATAGGCCTGTTTCTTGCCCAGGCCCAAAAGATTATGCCTTGATCAGTGCCCAGCCGTTGGCCTTGCATGGTACTGGGCAGTCGGCTGGGACTTGTAGTTCCACGCGTAAGGCAGCCCTGAAAAGCAATCCACAAATTAACTTCAGAGGCCATCTAGCTGAGAGCTTCCCTGCTGAGAAGAGTAAACAACAACTGGCTCATACTTGTAGTCCCACGTGCAGGCCAGCACTGGAAAGTCATTCACACAGGGATTCAGCCTCCAGCTAGATGTGAGCTTCCCTGCTGGGAAGGGTAAACAAAGGCCTGACAGGGAGGATGGAATGAATGGCCTATTAGCAGGGGGCTTGGAAATTGAAAACATGTCATCTGATCTGACCTGTCTTGGTGTGTCACCAGGCAGAAAAACATGTGTCTTAGGCAGTGACAGCACACCTGGATGGGTAGTGCGAGGGGTCTCCTTGGAGGGGATCATCGGATCTCAGAGAGGGGGCTGTGGCCATCAGCTCCAATCACCTCTCCTTTCCACTCAGGTACAGAAGCTGCTGGCAATGCCTATGGTAGATGGTGTCTGGGTTCTGGGAAACCCGGGGAGAGCTCACTGTGCGGTTCAGGAGTTAGACGGCAGAATGCATGCTTCCCTCCTGCCTTCCACCAACCTCACTTCCCAGGAGGTGCAGGCTGAATGGGCCAAAGAGATAGAGGAAATGGCACAGTCAGGAATCCAGGGGTCAGCTCAAGTCTGGGCATCCCAGGTAGTCTCGATCCCCAAACAGGATCAGATGGCCAGGCTTTTTGAGGACCTTGGAAAACTGAGCGCCAGCCCTGTTGGTGTGGCCCACCCCATGCCCAGGGGCCGTGAGGTAATGAAGCATCTGGAAGGTGCCTGCTGTTAAACCATCATGGACCTGAGCAGGGAGTATGGGCCACTGTCTCTAACCCAGGAGGCTCAGGACGAGTCAGCCTTCACTAACCCATGTGGCTTGCCTGAATTCACGGGAAAGCTAGTTGGGGTTGAGAACGCACCAACCACCTCCCCAGGGGTCAGGAATGACCTGCAATGCGGAGTGGAACTGGGTGCAGTTGCCCACTTTAGGGGCCTTGCGGTGTTCGGCCCTGTCTGGGGAGAGTACCTTGGGCCCCTGTCACTAGTGAGGAACCAACTGCCCGTGCCTAGTCTGACAGTCGAGAAGGGTAACTGCCAGAGGGGCATGTCAGTGGTTCAGCTTTGGGAACCACGGGTAGGAAGAGACCCCCAGAGGTCTGGGCATGGGGAGACTGAGGCAGTTGTGGCCTGGCCTACTCCCCAGGCCAGAAAGCAGGTTACGTCAGTCGTGGGTGCAGCTGGCTACGGTAAGACGCCTGGGTGCAACTATCCTGGCTCAGCTGGACCTGTGACTGACATGGGAGACAGGAAACTGGCAGAACTGGTGTCCTGGATGCTAGCAGGTAAAGAGGACTGTTCATCTTGGATGAAGGTACCTGTGGACACATCTGGGAGGCGAGGTCTAGAATTCGCCTGTCCGATCCCGGTGCACACAGGCGCCACTACCTTCGGGTCAGATGTAGTCCTAGGCCTGCGGAAGAAGACGGGCGAGGGAAATCTCCTTCTCTACCTCGACAAATAGCTACATATTAATATGTTAGCAGATAACACCCCTGAGCTGAAGTGTTTTGTGAACAGGTAGGCACCCCGGCAGTCGCCACGATATCCGGATAGTCAGTCGACTGGTGCTCACCCGTGACCAATCACTTGGTCAGCACAGCAGTGTTGCCGGGGAGAACAGCTTCCTTTTCAGAATGAACATGGTTCTCCCGCAGTGCAGTGGTACCAGGTCGACCCAAGGTGAATCTCTGGGCAGAGGTCGGTTGCGTCAGGAGGGAAATTGTAGTCCCCCTCCAATGCAACCACCTGAGGGGGGCGGTGTCGCAATCGTACACCCAGAGACTGACACAGTCCTCCATTTTGTTAATAAATCTCCATGTTGTCCCTCATTTCTCCCCCTCCCTCTCTGAGAGCCACAGTGACATCTGGTTGGTGTGGGTGTTGGAAGTGTCGCAGGCAGGCCAGAGCCCAGCAGGGATCCCCGAGGTGCCTGGTTGTCTGAGAGCTGTGCAATATAACACCTCGTAAAAAATAACGCAAGCCTTCCCAGGAGTTCAAAGACATTCCAACAAAGCACACATAACTGCGCTAATAAACCTAACGCGTATGTGACAGAACCAGATAACACTTTTAAAATCCATTTTTCCCCTATGTCTCATATATCTTGGAATATGAGAGACTTGCATTAAAAACCAGGCATATCTTCTAATTGGCCACGAGGAGACACAGTTTGATAGGTCACTCTCCTTGGCTGGAATACATAGGAAAGCAGAAAAGTAGGTCTCGTTAACCTTTCAGTGTATAATTTCATATCTAATCATTCCTCAGATGTGTCTGTATAATAATCTACCCGCAGGCAGAATGTCACTTGTGCACAGGGAAAGTTATGAGCCAAAATATGAACCAGAAGAGATTTTGGCTCTAGTTTAGGCCTACGCCCAGACCTTCCCTCCCTAAACGGGTCATTGGTCCTTGACTTCAGAGACACCACCTGCTGGGGAATTACAAAATGGGCTGTCAAGCCTAAGAGAGGTAGTGGAAGAATTCTCCCTTTTTTACATCAGAACCACCTGGGAGACCTGTACCCTTTCACTCTGAAACTTGATCTGCTAACCCAGGACTTTGGCAAGTACTTTAACCCTTTAACTTCTCTGTTATCTCTTTGCTGTGCTATTGTTCTCTGTATATTTCTATATATATATATATATATATACAGTGGGGATCGAAAGTTTGGGCACCCCAGCTAAAAATTTGTATTAATGTGCATAAAGAAGCCAAGGAAAGATGGAAAAATCTCCAAAAGGCATCAAATTACAGATTAGACATTCGTATAATATGTCAACAAAAGTTAGATTTTATTTCCATCATTTACACTTTCAAAATAACAGAAAACAAAAAAATGGCGTCTGCAGAAGTTTGGGCACCCTGCAGAATTTATAGCATGCACTGCCCCCTTTGCAAAGCTGAGACCTGCCAGTGTCATGGATTGTTCTCAATCATCGTCTGGGAAGACCAGGTGATGTCAAGGTCAAAGGTTTTAAATGCCCAGACTCATCTGACCTTGCCCCAACAATCCGCACCATGGGTTCTTCTAAGCAGTTGTCTAGAAAACTGAAACTGAAAATAGTTGACGCTTACAAAGCTGGAGAAGGCTATAAGAAGATAGCAAAGCGTTTTCAGATGTCAATATCCTCTGTTCGGAATGTAATTAAGAAAGGGCAGTCATCAGGAACAGTGGAAGGTAAAGCAAGATCTGGAAGACCAAGAAACATATCAAACAGAACAGCTCACAGGATTGTGAGGAAAAACAATTCAAAACCCACGTTTGACTGCACGATCCCTCCAGAAAGATCTGGCAGACACTGGAGTTGTGGTACACTATTCCACTATAAAGAGATACTTGTACAAATATGGTCTTCCTGGAAGAGTCATCAGAAGAAAACCTCTTCTACGTCCTCACCACAAAAATCATCGTTTGAACTTTGCAAATAAACATATAGACAAGCCTGATGCATTTTGGAAACAAGTTCTGTGGACCGATGAGGTTAAAATTGAACTTTTTGGCCGGAATGAGCAAAGGTACGTTTGGGGCACAGAATTTAATAAAAAGAACCTCTGTCCAACTGTTAAGCATGGGATTGGATCAATCATGCTTTGGGGTTGTGTTGCAGCCAGTGGCACAGGGAACATCTCACGAGTACAAGGAAAAATGGATTCAATAAAATTTCAGCAAATTTTGGACGGTAACTTGATGCCATCTGTGAAAAAGCTGAAGTTAAAGAGAGGATGGCTTCTACAAATGGATAATGATCCTAAACACACCTTGAAATCCACGGGGGATTACATCCAAGAGGCGTAAACTGAAGGTTTTGCCATGGCCTTCACAATCTCCTGACCTCAACATAATTGAAAATCTATGGATAGACTTTAAAAGAGCAGTGCGTGACAGACAGCCCAGAAATCTCAAAGAACTGGAAGACTTTTGTAAGGAAGACTGGGCAAAGATACCTCAAACAAGAACTGAAAGACTCTTGGCTGGCTACAAAAAGCGTTTACAAGCTGTGATACTTGCCAAAGGGGGCAGTACAAGATATTAACTCTGCAGGGTGCCCAAACTTTTGCAGACGCCATTTTTTTGTTTTCTGTTATTTTGAAAGTGTAAATGATGGAAATAAAATCTAACTTTTGTTGACATATTATAAGAATGTCTAATCTGTAATTTGATGCCTTTTGGAGATTTTTTCCATCTTTCCTTGGCTTCTTTATGCACATTAATACAAATTTTTAGCTGGGGTGCCCAAACTTTCGATCCCCACTGTATATTGGTTACATCTTTTTTCTGTGAATATTTTTATTGCACCCCTTTGACCTTTTAGTAATAAATCTTTCCTTCTGAAAGTGTTGAAGTGTTTCTGTAGCTCTTTATTGCAATTTACCAATTCCTGCCTCTAAAAAAGCGCTACTGTGTTTGATTAACCCTCTGTATAACCGGCCTGCGGTGACCGTGTTTGTTAGGGATCCGGGTATGACCAGAAATGTGTGGACTGACACAGGGAAGTAGCAGGCTTCAGGAACACAGGCATAGTCAGGCTGGAGAGGTGGAATGGTCAGGCAAGCCAGGGGTTCAACAGGAGACGGTCAGGATCAAAGCAGGGTCAGCAACGAGGCAGGAACACAGGATACCAGGTACAGGGGCTCATGGGAAACATACACCAAGGCCCTGATCACAGGGCTGGTAATTCTTTAAATACACCTCCTGCAATCAGCCCCAAGTGTTGGCTGACTACAGGAGTGAGCTTCTGGCTGCTGAGAGCACCCGCTGGTCAGCCCTGGTACTGCAGCCCACACGGCAGGTGAGTCCCACCACCAGTGCTGAGTCCATTCCTGACAGTGTTATACAGACAATTATCTCAACCATTATAGTGTTATAGCTGATAGCGCAGAGTTTCCTCTTTCTCTGTACAAAAAGGAGGTGGTGGCAGTGTGAAGGGTTAATTGCGTAATTAACCTGGCCCAGTAATAATCGCTCCCAGGCTGCCGGTACATCGATTGTGGTCCAATTAGCTGGAAAATCGTTGTTCAGGGTGCAGCTGGCCGTGGCATTGTTACGCACCTGACATCGCGGTTTTAGATTGGCTAGTCCTTCGGTCACGAGTTTGGTGAGAAGGTCAGGGGTCTGACGCCGCGATCGTCACATATTGGTGGCAGCGATCTTAGGATCGTCACACACAGGACTATTCAAACACTTCAGATTCTTTACTTTGTGTAATCAACTTTTAAAAATGTGCCCTCCAAACTTCCCTTGACCCAGAGTACTTGGTCCTCATTCTGATCACAGCCCAAACATAAATTTTAAACAAACCTGTCTCTCTTAAGATCTAATGCTTGAGCCTTAAAGTCAGAGACATTCCTCTATTAGATTTTATTGAGAGTTCTTAGCCTCATGGTGGCCCCTAGCAAGGTTGCTCAACCTTAAAGCAAGGAAAGCCGAAGATCTCGCATTCTAGCACAGTGGCTAAATGGTTGGCACTTCCGCCTGGCAGTTGGTTTGAATCCCAACCACGGCACCACCTGCCTGGAGTTTACATGTTCTCTCACTGCCTGCGTGGGCTTCCTCTGGGTACTCTGGTTTCCTCCCACACTCCAAAAACATGCTGTAGGTTAATTGGCTCCTGTCTAAATTGCCCCTAGTATATGAATGTAAGTTAGATATCATAGATTGTACACCCCTTGAGGGTTAGGGACTGATGTGAATGTAGAATATATACAGTATGTAAAGTGCTGAGTAAATTGATGGTGCTATAGAAGTACCTGTAATATATTAATACCTGGAAATCCTTCTTTACCTCTTGTAAAGGCACATCAATTCTAGAGATTACTCTGTGCATCACATTCTGACCTTCCTACAATCATGACTTGACCAGAGCTTGGCCTTAAATACTCTTTAATTTTTTTTTTCAGTCTTTATTTTTAAGGTTATGTCTTTACAGAGCAAAGAAAAATAAACAAAAATAACATTCCACAGCTGCTGTGGAACTGTGAACTGAAGCATTCCATGTAGTGAATATTTGACAAAAACACATACAAGAATGTCAAATAAAAGAAATAGCAGGCCAGGGTTCCAAATGTATAATATTAGGATGGTAAATGCCAGCTGAGAAGAACCCAGGGCCTTTAGTGAAGGGAAATAATACATGTATTAGGATGTTAAACACAGCAGTTGAACTAAAGCAGGAGAACTCAAGCAGCAGGAAGACACAACACCACCACTCTACTGCATGCTGGACAGACTGCAAGCAACACCCTGGGAAACATCTCTTACAAATCTGTGTGCCACTCCGAGTACCTTTTTTAATATGTCCCCTCTACTCCTCGTTTTCATATCACTTTCTTGTGTTCCCAAAATCTCATTTCTTTACCCCTCTGCTCCACCCCAAAACTTGTACATCTCACCCACACTGCTACCATCTCCCTACTACTGCTCTCATCACCTCCTGCTGATACTTCACTCTCCTGCTGACCCAAACACCAGGCCTGGAAGGCATGTGCGCTCGTGTTCATCCCGCTCCCATGTTACTTTCCTCACACTTCTTCTTCTCCTAACCTCTGGGGATATTTCCCCAAACCCTGGTCCTTCACCACCTCACTCACTCACTAGGCACCCTCCTACCCCCACGAACCGCTGCAACCCCCTCAACCTTATACCTGTCCCCCTTCTCCCCGCATCCATCCCTCCACTCTCGGTTGCACTCCTGAATGCCCAATCAGTTTGCAACAAGCTCACTGCCATCCATGACCTCTTTATCTTCCACTCCCTCAACCTCCTAGCGGTCACTGAAACCTGGATCCAAGCCACTGACTCCGCCTCCCCTGCGGCATTCTCCTATGGAGGTCTCGTCTGGTCCCATTCACCCAGACCGAGCGGCCGTAGAGGTGGTGGGGTCAGTGTGCTCTTGTCACCGCTGACCACCTTCCAGGTCCTCCCAAACCCCCCCTCTCTATCCTTCTCCTCCTTCGAGGCCCACTGCATCCGACTCTTCTCTCCCACCCCTCTGAGGATTGCAGTAATCTATCGGCCTCCTGGATCAGTATCCAGGTTCCTTGACAACTTTTCCGCCTGGCTGCCCTTCCTCTTCTCTGAGCTACCCACCATCATCCTTGGAGACTTCAATATCCCTATCAATGTTAACAATCCAGCTACATCCCAACTCCTCCATTTAACCTTTTCTTTTGCACTCACACAGTGCACACAGTCCTCCACCCACACCAATTGGAACACCCTGGACCTCGTTT
This sequence comes from Staurois parvus, assembly GCF_062004578.1. Lineage (NCBI taxonomy): Eukaryota > Metazoa > Chordata > Amphibia > Anura > Ranidae > Staurois > Staurois parvus. Next base: position 1,554,449 of record NW_028318835.1, read on the forward strand.
TCTCTCATCTCTGTACCCTCCACAACCTCACAAACACCCCTTTCCCTCTCTCTGACCACAACCTCATTACATTCTCCGTCTCCCCGTCCTATAACGCCTTCTCCCCAAAAACGTCAAACCATCACCAGCCTTATCTTCCGCAACCTGAACCCGGCCCCTCTCCTCTGACCGTCTGTACGACAGTATCCTTCCACTGTCATGCCCTGACCTGGCCACTACTGCGTACAACGACTCGCTGTCAGCTGCCTTAGACTCCTTAGCACCCCTAACCACACGTAGCATTAGACCCCGACTGCTTCAACCCTGGCAGAACGACCACACTAAAAATCTTAAACGACGCAGTTGTGCGCTGGAGCGATTATGGCGCAATACCAGATCGCCACGAGCGTTCTCCCTCTACAAAGCCACCTTCCTCCCCTACACCTCCTCCCTCCATGCCGCCAAACAAGCCTTCTTCATAACCCTCATCAACACCCTCTCCACCTGTCCTCACTGGCTCTTCTCCACTTTCAACTCCCTACTCTCTCCCCCCACCCCCACCCAATACCTCACTCACTGCCCACGAGATTGCCAATCACTTCCAAAATAAGATCGACGCAATCCGTAAGGACATCGCCAAAGCTCAACCTACCTTCCCACCTAGCCTCTCTCCCACCATAACCCCACCAACTCTCCCCTCCTCTGACCTCGCAACCGCCCTACCCTCCACCACACCTAACGTCCCGCACACTATAACCTCCCCAACACTCTGCTCCATCAGCCTTGCTACCACTGAGGAGGTCACTAAGATCTTCTCAGAAGCCCGCCTCACCACTTGCCCCCTTGACCCTGTTCCTACACAACTCCTCCAGTCACACTCCTCCTCCATCCTACGCTCTCTCACCCACATCTTCAATCTTTCTCGCTCTACTGGCGCATTCCCCTCCCCCCTAAAGCACGCGCACATCACCCCCCCATACTCAAAAAACCCTCCCTGGACCCCACCGACCTGAACAACCTTAGACCCATCTCCCTGCTGCCATTTACTTCCAAGCTCCTTGAGTGCTTAGTCTACAATCGCCTATGCACCCACCTCACTGACAACAACCTCCTCGATCCACTACAGTCTGGCTTCCGTCCCCTACACTCCACCGAAACCGTCCTACTCAAAATCATTAATGACCTGCTAACCGCCAAAGATAATGGCCACTACTCGGTCCTCTTCCTCCTCGACCTTTTCGCGGTCTTCGACACAGTTGACCACCCCCTCCTCCTTAACAAACTACACTCCCTCGGCAACAGAGACTCCGCTCTCTGCTGGCTCTCCTCCTATCTATCCCAACGCTCCTTCAGCGTTGCCTATAACGCTACCACCTCCCCCTCTCTCCCCTTCTCTGTTGGGGTCCCCCACGGCTCGGTCCTCGGGCCCCTTCTCTTCTCCATCTACACCTCCTCCCTCGGCAAACTGATACACTCCCACGACTTCAACTATCACCTCTACGCCGATGACACGCAAATTTACCTCTCCACCCCTCGCCTCACCCCTTTAGTCTCCGCCCGTCTTACCCACCTACTGAATGACATATCAGACTGGATGTCGCTCAATTTCCTCAAATTGAACCTTTCCAAAACCGAGCTCCTGATTTTCCCCCCAGCCTGTGCCCCCCCACACTCTCCATCATGACCAACAACGCCACCATCAGTCCCACCCCACAAGCCAAAGTCCTAGGTGTCACTCTAGACTCAAACCTGTCCTTCCAACCCCATGTCCAATCGTTGGCAAACTCATGCAGGCTCCATCTCCGCAACATCTCCAAAATACGTACGTTCCTAACCCCAGACACTACTAAACAACTCGTTCACTCCCTTATTATCTCGCGTCCGGACTACTGCAACTCCCTTCTCACCTGCCTACCTTATCGCAGACTATCCCCGCTTCAGTCTATCCTAAACTCAGCGACCAGACTCATCCACCTTACCAACCGCTCCGCATCTGCCACCCCCCTCTGTCATTCCCTCCACTGGCTCCCGATTGCCCAACGCATTAAATTCAAACTACTAACACAGACATACAAAGCCATTCATAGCGCTGCCCCAAACTACCTCACCGACCTGATACCCAAATACCACCCTACCCGTAATCTTCGCTCCTCACAAGACCTCCTACTTTCTAGCTCCCTGGTCTCCACCTCCCACGCCTGACTGCAGGACTTCTCCAGGACTTCCCCCATCCTCTGGAACTCACTACCTCAGTCCATCAGACTGTCACCTACCCTCCTCACCTTTAGGCGCACCCTGAAAACCCATCTCTTCAGGGAAGCCTACCCCGCCCTCACCTAACAGCCGATCTCCTCCTACCACTCCATCCCCCACAGCCACTTCCTCCTGTACCACTATCCTCTCCCTCCTAGATTGTAAGCTCGAAAGAGCAGGGCCCTTGACCCCATTGTGTATTGTATTGTTACTGTATTGTCTCATGTTCTGTCCCCCACTATAATGTACAGCGCTGAGCAAACCTTTTAGCGCTATATAAATACTGTATAATAATAATAATAATTATGGCCTGAGTAGAACTCTTGTATGTAAAGGGAACCAGCTTTGTTATGCAACCTTCAACACTCTTAGGGTCAGTTTACACCACAAAAGCGCACTTCGGATATATTCCAGATGTGTTTTTTCTTACAATTCACAACACACTCTGTTCTGCTGCATTTTTGATGGATTTTGCTGTGTGCCAGTATAGTTCTGTGCAGAAAAAAAACGCATGCTATACTTTTTTTTTTCTGCACTGGAGTGCACTAGAACTGACTGCACTGGTGTGAACTAGGGCCATTGGAATATACTGAAACCTTGCACATGCATTTTTGATACAGAAAAAAGCACCTGTACTTAAAGGACAAGTTCACTTTTGTGAACATGTTCCACCTGTTTTTTTTTTGGTGGAACATGTAACCTGTTGACAATGCTGCAGCAGTTGCCTGATCACACCCCTCCCTATGACAGTTCGGGGAGAAGTTCCCCGTACTAAATGTCACTTTTTAAAAACAGAGCAGCCATGTGGGGCTCCGCCCAC
>NW_028318837.1:262500-272500 GCF_062004578.1 Staurois parvus
TGATTTAAAGGGGACTATACACCTTACAATCTTCTTGCACCGTTTAACTATGCAGTGGAAGGGCCTGTCAGAATTTAATACCAATGCAATGGATTCTTTAGGATTGTCTTCAAGTTATACAGTTTCAGTCATTCTAAAGCTCACCACACATTACAATCTGATTGCACAATCTCCTTTATCTCAACTTCAGATTTATTAAAACTGTAATACGAGGACCGACTTAATCTATCCAATCAATCCAACCAGGCAGGCCTTACATGGCATAGTTATTGGCAGATCTATAGGAGATTGTATAATGTATAGTGAGGCCGTTTCACACAGGAACACATGCTTTCCCTTGAGTTTCCCACATGATCCAGTTTTGCAGCCCGTTCTTTTCAATGGGCTGCAAAACAAACTGGAAGTAGTGCAAGCGCTATTTTTTCTGAACACACTGTACCAAACCGCTGGGTATTGTGGTGAGGCTGTGTGTGTGAGTGGACACACAGAGCAGCGATTTGGGAGAGAGCCTGCTTGGGTGCCGCCATAGCAAGCTGCTTGCTCTGGGGGTACTAGGCAGGAGGGAGAGGCCAGAAGCGCCGGCGGGGACCAGAGGAGAGGAGGATCCAGGCTGCTCTGTGCAAAACCACGATACACAGCAGCCAAGTATAGACATGTTTGTTAGTTAACCCTTTCATGCCTAAGGGTAAAACCAGGGGCGGACTAACAACTCATGGGGCCCCCGGGCAATAGGGGATCATGGGGTCCCTGTGTCCTTGCCCACACTCAAAGCACACCCAAAAAGGCCTATGAAAAGGTATCAAGGGCATCTCATAGGGCCCCCTGCTGACCCTGGGCCCTCGAGCAGTGCCCGAATGGTCAGTCCGCCCCTTCTCCCAATACTTTTGGCAATATAGTGTACATGCAGATTTGTTAGACATATGGCCATGAACATTTCTTATAAATGGACCCAGTTATGTTTTGCATACAGTATTGAAGGGTTGGATTTTCATTCCTAAATAGATCTGAGATTTAATCCCCACGCCATGCGTTAAGCCGGCCATCGAAGGATCGAAATTTTGCAGCTTCAGCAAGGACTGGATGATTTTCAATCCATGCGTCGCCACTTTTGGCGACAGAAAAAAAAAAAAAAAAAAAAGATACCAGGGGCATTTCATGGGGCCCCCTACTGACCCTGGGCCCTCAGGCAGTGCCCAAGCACTCAAATGGTTAGTCCGCCCCTAGGTAAAACAAATCTAAATGCCTAAGCACAATTTTGCAACATTGACATGTGTTAGTAAAACCGTACATCTCATAACTACTTTGTACATCCAGGTGAATTATACCGCGTTTTTTTTCAGGACAAATTGGGCTTTCATTTGGTAGTAAATGGTAATGGATATCTCCTGATATTTTTTTATTATCAAAGGAAAACTGACCCAAAATAGTAAAAAAAAAAAAAATTCTCCAGCTCTTGACGATCGCAGCGATACCATATATGTGGATGTTTTTTGTTGTTTGTGCCCGTAGTAGAGCCCAGAAACAATAGTGCGCATTTTGTTTTTATCACCTAAAACTCATTGACATTAATGCAGGCCATAGACGGGCGGTTTGTCGGCCGATAAACGAAAAACTGGTTGGCGCCATTGCCGATGCTGCCACCATCGCCCGCGACAAACGGCTGTTTTTCGTGGATTTTCCAGCATGACCGATAAAAGTAAACAAGACGATCCACGAAAAATGGCCGACAGGCGGGCACCACTAACGGCGTGAATATCGGCCGATTTTTCGTGCGGACGAAAAATTGGCCAATAAACGACCCGTCTATGGCCTGCATTATTGACACGGATACCATTTTTTTTTTTTTTAAATCCTGACCTTTGACCCTGACCCAAACACTAACCCTGGAACTGAACTAGATCAAACCTTCATCTAGGTATTTTTTCTTTATTTTTTAATATTTATCTTTTTTTTTTACAAATATTTTTTTCCTCTCTATGCTAGGAGTTAGAGAGATACAATGTATCTCTCTCCTCCATTCATAGAGAGTAAAAAACAAGGGGGCCGGGCTGCACAGTGACTGATCACTGTGATAGCCAATCAGAGGCTATCACAGCAATCATGTGACCCAGAATCAGGAGTCTCAGTGACACCGCGATCTTTGTGCTGGGAGCGCTCACAGCACAGAGACAGGTACGGAAATATGCGGCCCCATGGAAAAAAGCCCAGTTCTGTTAGGCTGCATATTTGTGTGACGTCGGCATCAAGGGGTTAACCAGTTCAGCACTCTGGATGGAATACATACAGTGTATGTCCAAACAGTGAACCTTTAGTCACACCCAGGGGCGGACTGACCATTTGGAAACTCAGGCACTGCCCGAGGGCCCAGGGTCAGTAGGGGGCCCCACGAGATGCCCCTGGTACCTTTTTCATAGGATTTTTTGAGTTTGGGCAAGGACACAGGGGCCCCATGATCCCCTATTGCCTGGGGGCCCCATGAGTTGTCAGTCCACCCCTGGTCACACCACTGCGATTTACATAGTTAGTCTGGCTGAAAAAAAGACCAGTTCAACCATGAAAAAAAAAAAAGTTATAATCCTACACCCACAGTTGATCCAGAGGAAGGAAAAAAACCCAGCAAAGCATGATCCAATTTGCTCCTGCAGGGAAAAAAAATTCCTTCCTGATCCCCCGAGAGGCAATCGGATATTCCCTGGATCAACTTTACCTATAAATGATTTGTGTGCAATTTCAGCACGATTTCCGGTGCGAATTCTGAAGACTTTAGACTTTCCTCCAGTGCTCCCAGGGGCTCCTGTTTCTGCGTATCCAGAACCCCAGTGCTGCGAGAGACACACACTCATATGTATCTGTGTTCCCAGAACCTCGGTGCTGTAAGTTACTCACAATCCTGTGTACCTGTGTGTGATATGAAGGAAATGTTTTAAGTGATTCTATTTTTTAATATATAGTATATACACTAAATCTACAGATTGCTGTGAAATATCAGTGGTGCCATTCTGGGACTTGTAGTCCTTCAGCGCCTTGCTGTTCACAAAACAAATTGTGTACAAAGTTAATAGACAGACAGCCAGACATGCAGACAATGTATCATTTATTGATATTACATGAACATTACAATCTAATTTGCAGACCACAAGAATATTTTCTATACGAATACAATATATCCCCATATGGCATGTGAAGCCTTTCCCATGAACAGAGCACTACAGAGAAGGTAAATGTCTCATTTCCCAGTTATATCTTAACTGTGCCCATTGTAAAATTGTTCTTATTACTACATTATGGGAAGTACAGCGAAAGAAGTGAGACTGTATAACAGGCAATCAGACAAAAGCAAAATCAAAGAGATCTCACTACTGGAATCTCAATGGGAGATCCAGGGCCGGTGCCAGACTATTTTGTGCCCTAGGCAAGACTAGCTACTTGCACCCCCCCCCCCAAAAAAAAACCAAAAAAACACTTCACCTGTAGTTCTACTTCACCCCTTCTTGCACACATCCTCTTTCCCTTGAAATTATTCAGCCTAGCACAAATCCTCTCACACAAGTCTCTCCTACTGGCATAAATCCCCCTCCTAGTACAATCCCCCCCTTCCTAACACAAGTCCCCCCCAATCCTCCTCCTAACACAAGTCACCCCTATCCCCCCCTTCTAGCAGATCCACTCCCAATCCCCCTCCTAACACAAGCCCCCCCCCCAATCCTCCTCCTAACACAAGTCCCCCCCCCAATCCTCCTCCTAACACAAGTCCCCCCCCCCCAATCGTCCTCCTCCTAACACAAGTCACCCCTATCCCCCCCTTCTAACACAATCCCCCCCCTTCTAGCAGATCCACTCCCAATCCTCCTAACACAAGTTCCCCCCCCCCAATCCTCCTCCTAACACAAGTCCCCCCCCCCCCCAATCGTCCTCCTAACACAAGTCACCCCTATCCCCCCCTCCTAGCACAATCCCCCCCCTTCTAGCACATCCACTCTCAATCCTCCTCCTAACACAAGTAACCCCTATCCCCCCTCCTAGCACAATCCCCCCCCTTCAAGCACATCCACTCCCAACCCCCCTCCTAACACAAGTCCCCCCCCCAGTCCTCCTAACACAAGTCACCCCTATCCCCCTCTCCTAGCACACCCCCCCCCCCTTCTAGCACATTCACTCCCAATCCCCCTAACACAAGTCCCCCCCAATCCTCCTCCTAAACATAAGTCACCCCTATCCCCCCCCATTCCCCCCTCCCAGCATAAACTTTTCTTCCTTCAATCCCCCTACCATGGACAAATTCCCCCAAATCCCTCCTCTAGCTAAACCCCCTCCAAATTACCCTTCCAAATCCCCCCAAAGCCCATCCCAGCACCCCCCTTAGATCCGGCCATGCTGTGGAGTAAGGAAACCTGCGGCTGTGGCTGCACCCTAGGCAGCTGCCTAGTGGTAGGACCAGCCCTGGGGAGATCCATTTGTTGATCCACGATTGATGATATCCATGATCTTTTTTCATGCGCTGCGCACCTGCTGTGCCCATTTTGAATAGGACTCAATTCAATCTCCAATTTTTTTTTATTATGGGAAGCACAGCGACAGAAGTGAGACTGCATAGTGATCAGACAAAGCAAAAATCAAAAAGCTCTCACTACTGGAATCTCAAATGGATACAAGAATCTCATTTGTTGATCCAATGAGTTTCACCAATTAATAACTAAAGTATAAGTTTTAGGTGAATTTTTCATATTATTTATTCGCTACCTTTATCACAACGATAGAACAAGAATTAAAAAAAAAAAAAAAAAAAGCCGGGTCCACCATGGGGCCAATCGCCATGCTGCATCACCCATGATTTCAGCCAATGGAAACAACTCTAGGCTTACCAACAGAAAACACTGGAAACCCACTTATCTACAGGAACAAGTTCAGAGCTCAGTATGATGATGGTAATTAAAAGAAAATCAGTAGTTTCAGATATCAATGGAGCACGGGAGAGAAGGAAAGGGAGGAAGAAGGGAACAGAATCCAAACTTCCAACTCAACAATAGAAGAAATCCTAAAGAGCAGATACAGGATAGCTTAGAGGTCTAATTATACAAAAAAAAAAAAAAAAAAAAAAAAAAAAAAAAAAACATAGCAGAGCTTTTCATCCCGAGCCATGTCATGTTCCTCTATTCTGTGCAAATGGGGGCAAAAGCGAATGTTATTAGCTTCTTTTCTATCCAGATCGAATGTTTCTTATACATACAGAATAGAGCAAATACTGCATTATGACCACCAAAGGGAGCTGATGATCATAGGAAATACTTTTTTTACCGTGATCATCAGCTCCTTCTAGTGGCCATAGTGTGGTATTTTCCTGATAAACTCCATTCTTCATGAAGATTAATATTTGACCTGGCGAGACAATAACCAAATAACATTCACCTTTGCCCCCATTCGCACAGATTGAACGTACACGGGGTTTCACAGGATGAATAGCTCTGCAAATTTATGATAAAAAAACACACCCCCATAAAGTGGACCTAAATTCTATTGTACATCTGAGCTACCAATTCTTACCTCAAAGTCAAAACGCAAAAAAAAATAATCAAAACTGCTGCAAAATCACTTGTAATGCAAGGTCCCCTGCTCAAAAAGTAGCCAATCAGTGGCTCTACCTAAAAACAGATCCCGCCCTCTGCTACAGCACCATTTCGGTACCAGTATCAGATGGTGCAGGTTAGTAAGTACCACAGTATTTTAAGCAGCAGTTTAATTATAGCATGGGGTTCCTATTGGGTTTTGGTCCGATACAACACCCAATGAAGTAGAAATTAAAAGAACTATTCATCCTAGGAAACTGCATCTGTGTGAATGGGGGCAAAATTAAATGTTCCTTGGCTATATGCTCTACAGTTCGAATATTAATCAATGAAAAAAAAAAAAAAAAAAAAAAACTGTTAATGGGGAAATATCATAGGAAATAAGTATGCTCCTCAGCACCATCTAATGGCCATACTGTGGTATTTTCACAATTCTTGCTATTTTTTTTCCAATGTTCAACATTCGAACTGCAGTGAATGTAGCCTGAGAACATTCAATTTGCCCCATTCAAACAGAACAAATGCACAGTTTCACAGGATGAATAACTTCAAGAATTTGTTTTTATAAATGCATTCCTTAGTCTGGAACAGAAGGTGTATATCTGGAGCCTCCCCACCCTCAGGCTAGGTTCACATCTTTGTGTTCCTGAAGGATGTGTTTTGCGTGGGCACGAGAGCCCATTCATTTGAATGGACTCCCGTGCCTCGTGACACGCAGGGAAGAAGTCCCTGCACTTCTTCGGAAAACGCAGCCCGTACGGGAACCTCAAACCTTGCAACTTCCAGCGCGGGCAGCGTGCCATTAGAATTAATGGCCCCCGCCCGCGGGTCCACGTTCCTCTGGCGGGTGGTGCGGCTGCACGGATCCACAGCGGCACCACCCGCACAGATGTGAACCGGGGTAAAGGAAATCTGTCATTAGAGAGACATTGAAACCATCCTTGCCTACTCCTCCTGAAAATGCTGGTTTGCTGGATGTCATGCTGATTCTCTGCATTTATTACAATGATTTCCACACCCGGCATGCAGTCAAGATGTTAGGAAATGTCCTGACTTTTCTAATGTGCTTAGCTCTTCCAGGTCAGAGATTCAAATGAATAAAAACCAATGGAATAACATGAGTGCCAGTCAACCAGCATTTTCAGGAGGTGATTAGATATGGCAGGCTTGGAATACAAAGTTTACTACATAATTCTTTACCACATTAGAATGGAAAGGAAGTACCTGAGGGAAAAGAGTTAGAAAATGCTCTGACCTTACCCCTTGTCCTCAAGAAGGTGAGGTAGGCCAAGGAGAAGGCGACATCACCATCCTTCCAGTGAGATCCTGGGAATGCTCAGCATCCAAAATCTCATTAGAAAATGTACAGTACAGAGGCGTCATCTCGTAAGATTTGGGGTTCTCCTCATCCTCAGTCTCGTGGAAGGATGGGGACGTCATCCTCTTCGGAGAGAAAGCTCGGGGTAAGATCTTGCCTTTGTGCACTTTTACATTTAACAGATAGAAGTCACCAATCTGGACATTGTTTTTTGACTTCTAGATAAGTTTGAATGATGATTCAAAGCCATGGAAGGCTGCGTGGAGGGGCTTGGTGAATTTGGCGGTGAAGGTGTGCAGGTGTCGAATCGGGGTACAGAGCTCATAGAAGGAGATTTGCCCCGCATCGTAATCCACATAGATTCTGAATTTATCACTGGAAGGGTTAGTGGGTAGGCAGCTTTTATAGTTGTCATGCATGACTGTGAAATGTATGGTACTTTTCCAATCACTGCTTGTATATTTGCTCAACCACCAGGATTTGTTATTGCTCTCAATTCTGGACTTTTCATTGATCATACTGGCATAGCAGACTCCTACATTTCCAGATTTTCCAACCTCAACTTCCCAGTAATGTGCTCCTGAAGAAAAGCCGCTGGTGCTCATAGCAAGTCTATAGCTACAAGATATATATTTGTTATGTTCGGATATAAATAAAGACTTTAGGTCATCAGAAAATGTGATGCACCGACAATCTGTATTTTTAGTTAGTGATAGCTCAGTCGGGCCCCATATGACTCCATACTTCAGATCTTTCAATACATGGAGTAAAGTTTGAACCTTCGCTGTGATTCTGCTGTCATCCAGGTCATAGGCCTTCCTGTGAGTTATATCCAAGTTCATGTCATCTATAGGTTTCATGTCACAAAAGTCACCTCTACTAGTCTCCAGATCCTGTAGGACAATCAGTGGATCTACCACAGCCAACAGTTTTTCAACGTGAAGCACCTTTCTGGCCAACTCGTCTCTCTTTGCTTCTACCTCACAAATGAGATTAGAGACGGATTGCGACCCCTCCTCTTCTTCCTGGGAGATCTCAGCCAGGACCTTCTCTTCCAGGAGATCCACAGATGATCTGAGGTCTCTGAAGGCAGTGGTGGCTCTATGCTTCAAATCAGCTAATTTTCCGTGAACTTTCCTCCAGTCTTCTTGAAGCCCCTCAACTTTTTTCTCAACTTCCTCAATCTTTGAGGTCAGTTTCTCCAAAACTTTTCTCAGATTCTCCTTCTTCTTCCTGGAGGCCTCATCTAACATGTCCACCTGATGTCCTCGATGTTGTCCAGCTAGACTGCAAGACACACAGATGCAAATGGCGTCCTTAATGCAGAAATATCTCAGGGGCTCTCTGTGGATGGAGCATTTCCGGTTCTCCAGGGAGGTGCTGGGTTCCAGTAGGATGTGTTCTGGGGACTTGCTGTGGACTCTTAGATGATCAGCACATAGATTGGCCTCGCAGTGCAGGCAGGACTTGGAAGCAGGAACGTGAGCATGGATGCAGTGTGCACAGAAGGTACCTGCTTGTCCTTGTGGAGTCTCGGCAGGTATTTTCTCTGCTATTTTACACAATGTGATGTTCCTCCTCAGTGCAGGACGTTCCGGGAACTCCTCTCTGCACTCTGGACAGGAATACCCTCCAGATGCCTCCTGAGTATCCAGAACACAATCAATACAGACCTGGCAGAAGCTATGTCCACATCTCAGTGTTACCGGATCCGTATAAATGTTCAGGCAGATGGAGCAGCTCAGATCGTCTCTTAAGTTGTCTCTCAGATCAGCAGATGCCATTGTAGCCAGTGGGAGGAGAAATGAAACTGAAACCTGTATTGTCAGTAAGACAGACACTGCCGGGAGGAAGAATTAGTTGCCCGCCAAAATGTTCCCTTTTATCCTCCTCCTTCCACCAGTTGCAGTGTGTGGCTGTTCTGATCACCAACATGGAACAATCTCTGTTTTATCGGTATAAGCCCATAGACTGGACATTCTGCAAAGCTGATCTGTCACTTATAGTCCCATGAACTTGTTACATGTGGTCCCTCAGATTGGTGGTCTGTTCCTATCTGGTTGCTGCTCAAGTCTGGAAGTTCTGGGTGTCAGCTCCTCTCACCTGCTGCTTGTTCTAATCAGCTACACAGCCATTCTCCTCCCGGCCTGGCAATCTGCCTGTCTATTTAAAGGTGACCATGCGGTCTGATTATTTATTCTGTTTATTTCAGGTACTTATATAGCGCCATCAATTTACATATATATTGTACATTCACATCAGTCCCTAACCCTCAAGGGGAGTATACTCTAAAGTCCCTAACTCACATTCATACATACACATTCTAGGGACAATTTAGACAGGAGACAATTCACCTACCAGCATGTCTTTTGGATGTGGGAGGAAACCAGAGAACCCAGAGGAAACCCACGCAGGCACAGGGAGAACATGCAAAATCCAGGCAGGAGGTGCTGTGGCTGGGATTTGAAATAATGTCCCTAGAACTGCCAGGTGGAAGTGCTAACCATTTAGCCACTGTGCTGCCCCATGTAGTCAGCTTTAGAAATGCAATGGATTCTTTAGGTTTGTCTTTCTTTTATATAGTTTTGGTAAATCTAAAGATTAACACCCATTACAATCTGATTGTACAATCTCCTGAATCTCAACGTTAGATTTATCAAAACCATGTCATATGAGGACCTACTTAATCTAACCAATCGATCTAATTGGACAGGCCCCTCTACTACATAGTTGTTGCTATAGCTCAGCCCGGGTTCACATACATGCGGAACCGCACTGCATTTTTGTGCAGATCACATGCGATTTGTTTGCGGTGCGATTGGAGCCATACATTTTGTATGGCTCTATTCGCACCGCAGCCGCACCAAAAACGTGTAGGATCTTTTTTTGGGTCCGCACTAGAATCAGACCACATGGGTATTCACAACTATGCGACCCGATTCTGCACCGCGTTTTGCGGACCGCTTTCGGGATGTTAACATACACACCCGCAGCGGTTCACATGAACGGGGTGCGATTCTGATGCGGTGCAGAATTTGCACTGAAAACGCTGCAAATTCCACACTCCATCAGTGTGAACCTGGACTCAAGGCAAATGTATACTCAGATCAGGGGCGAA
>NW_028318837.1:770000-820985 GCF_062004578.1 Staurois parvus
AAAGAACATTGGGGAACTGGAGAAAGTACAGAGAAGGGCAACCAAACTGATAAGAGACATGGAGGAGCTCAGCTATGAGGAAAGATTAGAGGAACTGAATTTATTCTCTCTTGAGAAGAGGAGATTAAGGGGGGGATATGATCTCCATATATAATACATAAGGGGGGATACGATCTCCATGTATAATACATAAGGGGGGATATGATCACCATGTATAATACATAAGGGGGGATATGATCTCCATGTATAATACATAAGGGGGGTATGATCTCCATGTATAATACATAAGGGGGGATATGATCTCCATGTATGATACATAAGGGGGGATATGATCTCCATGTATGATACATAAGGGGGGATATGATCTCCATGTATGATACATAAGGGGGGATATGATCTCCATGTATGATACATAAGGGGGGATATGATCTCCATGTATAATACATAAGGGGGGATATGATCACCATGTATAATACATAAGGGGGGATATGATCTCCATGTATGATACATAAGGGGGGATATGATCTCCATGTATAATACATAAGGGGGGATATGATCTCCATGTATAATACATAAGGGGGGATATGATCTCCATGTATAATACATAAGGGGGGGATATGATCTCCATGTATAATACATAAGGGGGGATATGATCACCATGTATAATACATAAGGAGGGATATGATCTCCATGTATAATACATAAGGGGGGATATGATCTCCATGTATAATACATAAGGGGGGATATGATCTCCATGTATAATACATAAGGGGGGATATGATCTCCATGTATGATACATAAGGGGGGATATGATCTCCATCTATGATACATAAGGGGGGATATGATCTCCATGTATGATACATAAGGGGGGATATGATCTCCATGTATAATACATAAGGGGGAATATGATCTCCATGTATAATACATAAGGGGGGATATGATCTCCATGTATAATACATAAGGGGGGATATGATCACCATGTATAAATACATCAGTGGTTCATATAGTGAACTCGGTGTAGAGTTATTCCCCCTGAGGTCATCACAGAGGACAAGGGGGCGCTCTTTACGTCTGGAGGAAAAGAAATGTAATCTCCAAACACAGAAAGGTTTCTTCACAGTAAGAGCTGTGAAAATGTGGAATAGACTCCCTCAAGAGTTGGTTGTGGCCAGCTCAGTGGATTGCTGTAGGAAAGTCCTGGATTCTTTCTTGGATACACAGAATATAACTGGATATAACATTTATAGGTAAAGTTGATCCAGGGAATATCCGATTGCCTCTCGGGGATCAGGAAGGAATTTTTTTCTCTGCAGGAGCAAATTGGATCGTGCTTTTCTGGGCTTTTTTGCCTTCCTCTGGATCAACTGTGGGTGTAGGATTATAACTTTTTTTTAATGGTTAAAATGGATGGACTTTTGTCTTTTTTCAGCCAGACTAACTATGTAACTATGAGATTTAATGTCTGGAACAACCTACCTGCCGAGTTCCTTCAAAAACTGTGTGCAAGTGTACATAGAAGAACTGATGCTGGTTTGAAGGCAAAGGGTGGCCACACCATATATTGATTTGGATTTATCTTCTGTTCATTTACTTTCCATTTTGTTAATTGATAAAACAAATTTAATTTCATTATTGAACAACTACAGTGCCCTCAGTCAATCCAAAATGTTATTAAACCTCAAATCTGAATATTTAAGAAAGTAAAAGTGAGGTTTTGGTTTTCTTATGAGAATATCTATGTGTGCTCAATTATTGGGCAAGTATTAGTGTGGAGATGAATGAAGAGTAACCACCGCTCAAGGCTGGTCTCCACCTGTATCACCTCCACTGCACACTAGCAGGTGCTGGCCCTGTTCATAGCAGACATCATGGTAGGGAAGAAAAATCCAGTCGGCTGCACATCCAATAAAATCACCGTTCTTTGGATATATTCAAAATAGACACTCCACAGTGTGCAAAAGAGGGAACATAGCACTCCAGCTAACGCATTTCATGGCACCATCAGCACATAGCTATGATTAATCCCTGATGGTGGCGTGAAATGCATTAGCTGGAGTGCTATGTTCCCTCTTTTGTAAACTGTAAAGCACAGGTGTCATAACACAAGGCCCACAGGCCGAATCTGGCCCTCTAGGCCATTTCATGTACCCCCCCTTTGTCCCTGCTTCCACCTTGTCTCAGCAGTCGGTAGCAGAGAGGAGGACAGAACTCCTCCACCAGATCCTGCACCTCTCACTGCAACTAAGGCACCCCCTCATCTCCGCCTACCCTGGTCTCAGCATTCAGCAGACTCTGGTAACTGACTCCACTCCTACTTTGGTCCTCCTCCAGACCCTGCACTTTCTACTTCCCAGCTCTGCCCCCAAAGGGGGTGCACAGTGATGTTAGAGAGGGTGGGGATTCTTGACATCTGATGTATGGGGGGGTGGGGTGCTCTAGTCTTACAAATACAACCGGCCCTTTGAAGGCAACCAAAATGCTGATATGGCCCTCAATGAAATGGACTTTGACACCCCTGCTGTAGAGTGTTTATTTTGAATATGTCCAAATAAAGGTAATTGTATTGGATGTGCAGCCGACTGGATTTTTCTTCCCCACCATATTAGTGTGCAGAATTATTATGCAACTAAATGAAAATTATCCCATCTTGTTTATTCATCTGTTAAAGTGATAATAGTGAACAAAAAACTCAAAATGTACAAATAAACATTTCTGACATTAAAAAAAGAAATCAGTGAGCAATATAGCCACCCTTCTGTTCAATTACAGTCGAAAGCCTTCCATTCATGGTTCTGTGATCACGCCCCGATATCTTAGCAATTTCAAGAGCGCTGCATCCCTCTGAAAGACTTTTCACTATTTTTGACTTTTCAGAGTCAGTTAAATCTCTTTTTTGGCCCATTTTGCCTGAGGAAAGGAAGCCGCCTAATAATTATACACACCTTGATATAGGGCGTTGATCTCCTTAGACCACATCCTCCCTCATTGCACAAATACACATCACCTGAATTGCCTAAATCCAATAAACATTCAAGTTTATACATCTTGGAGTTGGACAATAGGCAGAAAAATGATGATTTGGTCAAAATACTCACTTGCCTAATAATTGTACACAAAGTGCATATATATATATAACTTTTGGATTATCTCCCTATATACACATGATATGTATAGAATATAGAAGATGGATATTATTATTATTATTATGCAGGATTTATATAATATTATTATACAGGATTTATATATTATTATTATACAGGATTTATATATTATTATTATTATACAGGATTTATATAATATTATACAGGATTTATATATTATTATTATTATACAGGATTTATATATTATTATTATTATTATACAGGATTTATATAGCGCCAACAGTTTGCTCAGCGCTTTACAATATAATGGGAGACAATACAGCAACAATACAGTTCAATACAAGAGGGATAGGAGGGCCTGATCCTGGGAGCTTACAATCTAGATAATACATACATATTGGTTGTGTGTTTGTGTATATAATAAATATATAAAACACACACACACATCTATATCATGCGCCTGGCCTTCCATCGCTGTCTTTCCCGTGCAGGACTAGAAGAGGGTTTAGACGCGGAGGGTTAATTGGGGATTTTGTTCCGTCTCCACACAGAATTTCTACGTTTGAATCTTTTTGAATGACAGACTCCCGCCCACCTCGTAAAAACCCCTTTGTAAAGGTCCCCTGTAATAATTGACTATTTTCAACGCTGTCACCCCTTGATTGAGCGCAGACGTTGACGGTTTCCAGGGAAACTGAAAGAACCGGTTGGAGGTCTTTTCCTTGGGATGTGAATCGCTACATGCGAAGCTGGAGTAGCTGACGGCGACAGAAAGTAATCCGTGGAGTGAACGGCTCATTATGGAATGCGCCGAGCGCCCGCCGCTGTGCTATGGCAATACCATCCTTAAAGGGGGGGGTTCCATATATATATATATATATATATGTACCTCTGACTTCACTGCGGCTTGCAACGTCATTTAACAGAAGTCAATGCAAGTCGCAATGAAATTGGAAAAAAGTAGTGCAGGAACTATTTTTGAATTTGCACTGATTAAGACAGTGCCATAGAAATACATTAGATGAGACTTCAGGTCTGATTTTTCAATCGCATGTCACACCTGAAGTCCTACCAGTGTGAACCAGGGCTTAGTCAAGAAAGTCAGGTTTCCTTCGCAAGAAAATGGAACCTACATCAGAGGGGCACACAGACAGGCACTACTTACCAATAAAGTTAGTAGTGAGCCCCTTCTTGTATCTGACATCTGGTAGGAACCTTGCTTTTAATTGTCTACAAGGGAGAACAGGTTCATTTTAAGGCCTCGCACACTAGGCGTACAAAATGCCGCTTTTAATGATGTTTAACTTTTTTTTTTCTGCCCCTAAATGCCACTCTATGTCCATGTACACATAGGCATTTACAGGCATTTAGAGGCAGAAATAAAAAAAAAACTCAGTGCAAGCGCATTCAGGAGAGGAAAAAAAAACCCCAAAAACTTCATACGCTCCTCATTGTGCTAGGCAGGACCGTCGCAATGCTTGGGCACCCCAGGTGCATGGGGCCCCATGATAATTTTGCATTGTGTTATACTTGCCAACTGTCCCGGAATTGCCAGGACCTAGGCATGCAGACTGCTTCTACAAACATTTGTGAAAGAATGGGTTGCTCTCAGGAACTCAGTGACTCCAAGCGTGGTCCCGTGATAGGTGGCCACCTGGGCAATAAGTCCATCCGTGACATTTCCTGGCTACTAAATATTCCACGGTCAACTGTTAGTGGGATTATAACAAAGTGGAAGCAACTGGGAACAACAGCCACTCAGCCACCAAGTGGTAGGCCACGTCACATGACAGAGCGGGGTCAGCACATGCTGAAGCGCACAGTGCGCAGAAGTCGCCAACTGTCTGCAGAGTCAATAACTAAAGACCTCCAAACTTGGTGTGGCCTTCAGATTAACACAACAACAGTGCATAGAGAGCTTCATGGAATGGGTTTCCATGGCCGAGCAGCTGCATCCAGACCTTACATCACCAAGTGCAATGCAAAGCATTGGATGCCGTGGTGTAAAGCATGCCACCACTAGACTCTAGAGCAGTGGAGATGTGTTCTCTGGAGTGACCAATCAAGCTTCTCTGTCTGGCAATCCCATGGACGTGTCTGGGTTTGGCAGTTGGCAGGAGAATGGTATTTTCCTGATTGCATTGTGCCAAGTGTAAAGTTTGGTGGAGGGGGGATTTTGGTGTGGGGTTGTTTGTCAGGGGTTGGGCTTGGCCCCCTAGTTCCAGTGAAGGAAACTCTTAAGGCGTCGTCATACCAAGACATTTTGGACAATTTCCTGCTTTCTGGGAAGAGTTTGGGGATGGCCTCATCCTGTTCCTACATGACTGCACACCAGTGCACAAAGCAAGGTCCATAAAGACATGGAGGAGTCAGTTTGGGGTGGAGGAACTTGACTGTCCTGCCTCAACCCCATAGAACACCTTTGGGATGAATTAGAGTGGAGACTGTGAGCCAGGCCTCCTCCCCCGACATCAGTGCCTGACCTGACAAATGTGCTTCTGGAAGAATGGTCCAACCTTCCCATAGACACCCTCCTAAACCTTGTGGACGGCCTTCCCAGAAGAGTTGAAGCTGTTATAGCTGCAGAGGGCGGGGCCAACTCAATATTGAACCCTACGGACTAAGACTGGGGGGCCATTAAAGTTCATGTGCGTGGAAAGGCAATACTTTTGGCAATATAGTGTATGTCCTCATATTACTGATTTATGGTAAATCTGAAATTGACTGTATAAAAATTGCAAACTCAGATTGTAATGCATATGGTGACCCTTGAGGAAGAGCTGTACAGATTTTCTTCAAGGCCTCATGAACACTGGACTCTCTCCTAGATTCCTTTCCTCCTGGTAGTGGCGTTTTGGAAGAAAAAAACGCTTGATTCTTGCAAACGTGCAATGCGTTTAGACATGTAAAGCACTTGGGCATTGATTCATATCATTGACCTGAATAATACTTTATTCTGACCATTAAAATGAATGAACGTTCAAACGCTACATGCGTCTTAGACGCAGAAAAAACCCCGCTAGATGTCCCTAAGAGCAGCATTAAAAACATCCAGTGTGCATGAGACCTAATTGTGCATAATAGTGGAAAGCCAAGCCCACCCAATCCCGTCCAGAAGAAATGGTGGATGGTGCAGAATATCAGTTCACTCCTTCCTGGATTCTGGCCCCCGAAACGCGTCGGATATTTTTCAGTGCAAGCCAATAAATCATTTGGTCTTGCAGAGCTTCTATTGGTAGTTTTTTTTTTCTAGTAACCCGACCACAGACATGATAGCCTTCCAGTGGCAGGGAACGATGCTGACAAGGAAAGGGTTAAAACGCAAGCCTGGTGGTTCGTCAAGCCATGAATGACGTGTGAACACATCGGTGAGCTATTGGCGTTCTGTTCAGATTTCAGCGTTCACAGTCAGCTCCGGGGTGACAAAGCTCCGGCTTCTCCTGGAAAAAGTACAGGATGAGTCAGGACTGACAACCCCTGACAACTCGGATTGTGCGCTGACGCTTCACGTGTCGCCCGGGTTCAGCCGGGATAAGCAAACACAATTCATCAACCGCTGTACATAGCTGACGGCGGTACAGACTGTGCTAACTAGAGGCGAGGAGCGCCATGACGTCACTGTCAGATAGGGGACATCGGGGAGGCGGTTAAAGGGGAAGTCCGCACTGTGACTTAAATGTAACGTATTCCACCATGACCTCCGTTTTGGCGCTCTTCGTCTGGTTTGCTGCAGAGTCTTTCTTAAGGTTTTGCTGAATTAATAAAAACAGTGAAAAAAAAAAAAGAAAAACCATAAGGCGGCAGGAGAATAAAAATGAATGCCAGTCTTCGTAAGAATAATGAGATTTAGGCGTCATTCACAATTAGAATTTTGTGAAAGCGCGATTTTGTTTGCATTTTAGCAACACGCAAAGGAAAGCCCATTCAATTCTGTGCACGACCAACGCTCCAATGTAGCTCACGGAGCATTTTGTTTTAACCGCGCGTTTTGATGCATTTTTCAAGCATGTATTAAATTGCGTGTGTGCTTGTTGCGTTTGGGGTGCCATTAACAATTATTTGTTCATTATAATTAATTATTATTTATTATTATACAGGATTTGTATAGTGCCAACAGTTATGCAGCGCTTTACAACATAAGGGCAGACAGGACAATTACAATACAAATGAATAGAGGAGAGATCAGAGGCGCTGCTCATTAGAACTTACAATCTAAGAGGGAGGGTTAATTGATACAAAAAGGTAATAACTGTGGGGGATGGGCTGATGGAGAAAATACATGTACAGTTGCTAGGTGGGGGCAGGATAGGCCTCTCTAAAGAGATGAGTTTTTAGGGATCGCCTAAAAATGCACAAAGTAGGAGATAATCAGACACATTGGCGAAGGGAGTTCCAGAGGATGGGAGCGGCTCCAGGAGAAGTCCTGGAGGCGAGCATGGGAGAAGGCAACAAGGGAGCTAGAGAGCAGGAGGACTTGGGAGGAAGGAAGAGAATGATTTGGTTGGTATTTTAAGGCTAGGTTAGTGATGTAGTCAGGGCCGGTGCTGGACTATTTTGTGCTCTAGGCAAGATGAGCTACTTGCACCCCCTCCCCCTCAAAAAAAAAAAAAAAAACTTCACCTATAGTTCTACTACACCCCTTTTAGCACGTATCCTCTTTCTCCTCAAATTTTCCACCCTAGCACAAATCTTCTCCCCCAAATCCCTCCTCCTAGCATAAATCCCCCCCAATACCACCTCCTAGCACAACTCCCTCCAAATTACCCTTCCCAGAACAAATCCTTCCTCCCCACCTAAATCCCCCCTCCTAGCATAAATCCCCCCCTTCTAGCACATCAACTCCCAATCCCGCCTCCTAGCACAATCCCCACCCATCTCCCTCCAAACACAAACCCCCCCATCCCCCTCTCCTAGCACAAATTTTCTCTCAATCCCCTCTCCTAACACAAATTCCCCCCCCCAAATCCCCCCTCCTAGCATAACCCCCCAATCCCCCCTCCTAGCATAAATTACCCCCAAATCCCCTCTCCTAGCACAACCCCCCAATCTCCTCTCCTAGCACAACCCCCCAATCCCCCCTCCTAGCATAACCCCCAATCTCCCCTCCTAGCACGAATTACCCTCAAATCCCCTCCCCTAGCACAACCCCCCATCCCACCTCCTAGCACAAATTACCCCCAAATCCCCTCTCCTAGCACAACCCCCCAATCCCCCCTCCTAGCACAATTTCCCCCATCCCCCTCTCCTAACACAAATCCCCCCAAATACTCTTTCCTAACACAAATCCCCTCAATCCCCTCTACTAGCACAAATCCCCCCCCCCCAATCCCCCTCATAGCCCAAATCCCCCCAATGACAACTTCCCTCCAAATCCCTCCTCTAGCTAAACCCTCTCCAAATTACCCTTCCCAACAAAAACTCCTCCCATCTTACCCAAATCCCCCCAAAGCCCATCCCAGCACCCCCCTAGATCCGACCATGGTGTAGAGCAGGGAAGCAAGCGACCGTGGCTGCGCCCCTAGGCAGCAGTGCGCGCCATAGGCAGCTGCCTAGTATGCCTAGTGGTAGCACCAGTCCTGGATGTATTTGGGGGCCAAGATGTGGATGGCTTCATAAGTTGCTGCAAGAATGTTGAACTCAAATGAATGGCAAGCACGTTTTTCTTGCATTTCATGCACTTTTGTGCACCTTCATAAAACACAGAAGTGTGAATGAGGCCTTTGGGCGGAGTAGATCATGCGCAAAGTGTTTCGGCTATAAATGAAACTGGATCTGCCACACTAATTTCTCCCCAATATTTCTACCTTCGGGCAGAGAAAGCACGCAGAGCTCCTAGGGCCGCATACACATCTAGGTTTCCGGAATGCACGACAAAGTCACAGAATGCACGCATTTTTTCAGAACCGCACTGCAAACACGTGTCACATGTGTGCTTCCGTTAATTGTTAATGACACCCCAAGCACTGCGGGCAGACGCGCCTTTTGCCTAAACGCAGTGGAAAAGTGTGGCGAAAAAAAAACTCCCCACGCTTTGCTTAGAAAAAAGGTTTGGAGCTTCTATGGGGTGTTTGATGTGCGTAGGGCAGTCCATTCGGCTCCATTCACACCTGAGGGTAGTGGGAACTTCTCTTCCTGCATAATTTTTTTTTGCGCATAGGGCAGCCTATTCACCTGGGCTGCCCTGTGCTCAAGAAATGCCCCAAAGAAGATCCAAAACTTTTTATGGGGCGTTTTTTAACCACCTGTTTGTAGCGCGTTTTCTGTGCGGCACCACACGCGTGCCACAGTGCGTTTCTGAAAGACACTGCAAAAAGTGCGTTTTCTGTGGCTTTGCCACACATTCCATAAAATGTCCGGGAGTGAAGACCCTATGCAGGACAAGTGGAAAAAAACATGTGCGGGAAAACAAATTCCCGCTACGTTCAAATGTGAAAGGGGCCTAATAGTGAAATAGCAATTCTGCATCATAAATAAGCCCCTGACTATTGTTCTCTGCAGCCTTGGTACCGTCCCTGGCTGTATGTCCAGATTCTGCTCACATTGCCTCAACAGGAGATGTTCCTATGGTATAAACTTGACTGATAAATGATTACATACAGGTCTGTGAGAGATCAAAGACCAGCAATGGAAAGGCTGATGTAGCCAGGGAAGCAGCAGGAGGTCTGAACCTACATAGCGATGGGATCTGGGTTGGCAGCCAATGCAAGGCGTTCTTTAACCTCTTGGCGCCGGCGCTTCCAAGCCCTTTAAGGGTTCCAGAAGCTGGGAGGCAGGGCGGGATTATAGGGTCATGTGACCGCCGTGATTCACTGTCACATGATCGGAAAGGTCCCGATCAAAAGAAGAGATCAGGACCTTTCCGTGAGTACCGAATGTGTGTGCTGGGAGCACGCAGGGCGCGCACTCTCAGCACATGTATTTTTTTAATAGAAGGCAAATGTGCGGCCGCTCGGCGTCTAGGCCCAGTTGCCGGGAGGCCGCACATTTGCATTCGCTTGGCGCCAAGAGGTTAAGGGTTAATATTTATTTTATTTATTTATTATAGATACTTATATAGCTCTGTCAATACTGTGTATTGTACATTCACATCAGTCATTAACCCCTTCACGCCAGTGCCTCCCGGCCCTTTAAGGGTTCCAGAAGCCGGGACGGTGGTCACATGATCGAGAAAGGTCCAGATCGAAAGAGGAGATCGGGACCTTTCCGTGAGTACCAGACGTGTGCTGGGAGCGCGCAGGGCGCGCACTCTCGGCACATATGTCCTTTTTTAATAGAATGCAAATGTGCGGCCGCTCGGGGTCTAGGCCCAGACGCCGGGAGGCCGCACATTTGTGTGCGGCAGGCATGAACAGGTTAAAACATAAAAGAACTCAAAAAAAGAATCTTTCTTGTTAATCTAAGATGTTGATGGAGGAATTGTAGAGAAACAGAATATCTACACACACAGCGATCTAACTAATTTCACATGCTGGGAGTTGTAGTTCTGCTGCAGCCACAGCAACGCCAATTGCTGAATTTGTTTTATGAGCATTCTATTCTATTTTACGTATTTATTGTACATCATTTAATGGTTTATTTCATCCATTTTTGGGATAAGACAGTGAGGGAGTAGCGTAGTGTTGGGGTAGCGCTGCACCAATTCACATTATATTTTGCACATTATCCATTTGGTAGGGTGTCAGCAGCCTCCTCCCCATAATTGTTATTAGTCCATTATTGATCCATTTTTTGAGTAGCGCAGGAGGTTCCTATAGTTTAATTGCTGAATTATTTGGTTTTTAAACTTCATGAACATTTTCTACCCTCATTGATTATGTTTTTAGATCAATAAAAATTATACTATATCGCGCTATGGTCTATTCAAGTTCAGTGGGTAATACTCTAAAATGAATATTTCGTGGAACTTGCAGGATTGTTAGGAATTATTCAAGGTTTTTTTTTTCTCTTTGTTAAACTTTACAGCAGCACCTATACTGTGATATTGTGTAGTTTTTCACAGTCCTATTTTTTGTTTTTTTGTTGTTGTTGTTGTTGTTGTTGTTGTTGTTGTAACTATATTTGTAAAACCAAATAAAAATGTATTATGGGAAAAAAAAGTTCAGTGGGTATACCCCCACATAAGCAGCTAGCACAATATTGCAGGTTACAATACATTAACATAAATATATAGGAGTTGCAGCACTAGGAGGTGCCAGGGGCATCATTGATGACGAAACGCGTTGGTTGGAGCTAGAGGGTGTGACGTCATCACGCACCGGAACGTGGTGGCCATCTTAATGGTTGGAAACAAGTCATTTTTGGATATGGTGGCATGCTGTTTTAATTATATTACTATGTAAGTTTAATACTATATTTAGACATTAAAAATGCAATATTTACTACACTATGAGGATTCCTCTTTTCCTTCACCTTGGATTATCCTCATGAGGATTACATTTATTCAGGTGTATCTGGAAGATTTATATTGAAGACCAGGATCCTTAAGGAATATATTCAGTCCAATGATCACTTCCAGGAAGCACATAGCCAGGGGCGGACTGACCATTTGGAAACTCGGGCACTGCCCGAGGGTCCGGGGGTTAATAGGGGGCCCCATGAGATGCCCCTGGTACCTTTTTCATAGGCTTTTTTGAGTTTGGGCAAGGACACAGGGGCCCCATGATCCCCTATTGCCGGGGGGCCCCATGAGTTGTCAGTCCGCCCCTGCACATAGCACATATGGACCTTTCCTTTGGGGGTCAATACCATCTGGTAAGGCACAGTGTGATTGGTGTTGGTGAAGAGCTTTTCCCATTGGTGGTTTCCTGGGAACCTATCAGATATCTGTTGGGTCTTGGCTGGTGAACTTTTTATCTCTCATATATAAAAGCTCTAGATTGGACTTTTTGTTATATGCAAAAATATATTTAAGAATTTGTTTTAGCGCTGCACCTCCTCTGTATTTATGTTTTTAGATGATTTCTGATTGGTTGCTGGGTTTTACTCCTTGTATGACCATGCTTCCTGAAAATCACTCTGGTAAAAAAAAAAAAAGGCCCAGTGGCTGAATTAAGAACTGTCAGTGTTACTCGACTCAGCAGTCATTCAAACCTGAACTAGAAAATTGCATTCGGAATCTGATTGGTTGTCATCACAGACAGTTCTTATTGCAGACATCCTGGCAGAGCAGTCTGCTTTGCATCACAGCTCTCTCCCCGACTCATTGCAGATTTAGAACGTAACTGAGCTGTGCAGATCTGAAGATTACATAATATGATACAAGAGCTCCGAGGATTTCCAGCTCAATGACCGCAAAGTGCAACCCACATCCGCCTCAGTACACCCAGAGGAGGGCACACTGCCTGCACCGCCAAGGGGAACATAAGCGGCAGATGGGGGTGATATAGAGGACACCTATAGTGCGTACAGAGGGGGGGAGGGGTTGGAAGTAGATGGGGTGATATGGGGGGCAGATGAAAGGAACATGGAGGAGACATGGGGGGCATATGAGGGTTCACATGAGGGGGGTAGAAGAGAGAAAATGGAGGTGACATGGGTAGGTGGTGATGAAGATGAGGTGACACAGGAGACAGGTTGTGTGGATATGGTGACATGAGGGCATGTGGTGAGGATGGGTTGACATGGGGGGGGGGCAGGTAGTAAGGATTGGGTGGCATTAGGGAGCAGGTGATGAAAATTTGGTGACACGGGGGACAGGTGATGAAGGTGGAGTGCCACAAAGAAAAGGTGATGAGGATGGGGTGACACGAAGGAAAAGAGATGAGGATGGGGTGACACAAATGAAAGGAAATGAGGATGGGGTGACACGAAGGAACAGTGATGAGGATGGGGTGACATGGGGGGACAGGTGATGAGGATGGGGTGACACAAGGGACAAGTGATGAGGATGAGGTGATACGGGGGACAGGTGATGAGGATGGGCTAACATTGGGGAGCAGATGGTGATGATGGGGTGACATGGGGGGCAAGTGTTAACCTGATGGTAAGGATGGGGTGACATAGGGAGCAGGTGGTGAGAACAGGGTTATGGGGGGCAGGTGGTGAGGATGGAATGACCTCAATGGGGGGGTAGGTGGTGAGAATAGGGTGTCATGGGTGAGCAGGTGATGAGGATAGGGTGACATGGGGAGGGAGGTTGGTGGTGAGGATGGGGTGACATAGAGGGCAGTAGTGAGGATAGGGTGACAGGTGATGAGGATGGGATGACATGGGAGGGTAGGTGGTGAGGATAGGGTGACATGGGGGGTAGATGTTGAGGATGGGTTGACATGGGGAGCAGATGGTGAGGATAGGAAGATATGGGGGGCAGGTGGGGAGGTTGGGATCACATGGGATTCAGGTGGTGAGGATGGGGTGACATGAAGGGCAGGTGGTGGAGGTGTTGGGGGGGAGTAAAAGAATAGTAACACTGAAGCCCAAAAAGAATGCCTTATCCATTTATGGTCTATGCCATGGTGGTGGGTTCCTCAGTGGTGATGATTTTGCAGAAAGGGAGGCCAGCAGTGGCTGTAGTTTTGGGTATCATATGGTTGGTGGGGGGGTCAGGGCATTAGACCCCTCACTAATACAGCATAGACGACCATCTCAGCTTCACTGAAGTGACTATGAAAAAAAATGCTCTGTGCTATTATTATGGTGATGCTATGATTGGTTCAGCAACAGAAGTCTTTGCTGCCATACCTGTACTGTTACTGTGGAGTCAGTTCACCCAAAACTGAATGATGAGACTCAATAACCGATTGACTTCATTCATCCATCGAGGGATCCATCAATGAGATTGCACTGAGCTCCTGGCTCCTCACCTTTCAATGTATTTTATGTTACAAAAAAATGCAGCAAGAGAAGTAAGACTCTGTAGGTTAGCTTGGTAATGGTCCTGTGGGGGTGGGGGCAGAGCAAAGATCTTCCATCCAATTCCATCAGCACCAATCAGATGATTGTCACTGCTCCCTATCTCCCCTGATCTCTATACACATGCTGTGCACAGTGCAGAACACAGACACCTCCTGCAACATCAACAATGACTTTTTTTTATGGCATTGCTCAGGAAAACTCAAACAGCAAAAAATACTAATAAAAGTCTAAATGTATCCGGAGTGATGATTAAACAGACATTTCCACCCCTACAGGAAATGGAACAATATGCAAACAATCCTTCCCATTTCATTATATAACTGGGGCAGAGGGCTGGAAACGACCCAAAGACACCAATTCTAGAGAGGGAGCTCCGCAATATGGAGGAGGGGAGGAAATCGAACAGGACGTCAACGAACGAACCATGTATTCACACTGCCAATACACACACACACAGACACACACTGCATTGTTTAAAACAGATAGATATACTGAATATTTATATATGGCCTGCTCCATTTATATACATAGAGATACAATGTATACATTTATATATGTCCTGGGCTGTTTGTATACAGACATATATATATATATATATATATATATATATATCCTGATTTATTTATATACAGACAGGTACAATGTATATAATTATATGTCCTGCACTGTTTATATACAGATATATACTATGGTGTTTATTTACTAACCTCAGCTTGTTCAAATAGGCTTTGGCAATAAAACCTGGAAGCTGATTGGTTTCTATGAAGAAGTGAGCCTGATTTTTCACTCCCCAGCTGTAGTAAATAAACCCCAATGTATATATCCTGTGTTGTTTATATACAGAGAGACACAATGTATATATTCATATATGTTCCACCCTGTTTATATAGAAACAATGTATATATTAACATATGTCCTGGGTTATTTATATTCAGGTTGATACAATGTATATATTTATATAAGTCCTGTGTTATTTCTATATAGATATATACAGTATATATATTTATATGTCCCATGTTGTTTATATACAGATAGATACAATGTATATATTATATATGTCCTGAGTTATTCATATAAAATTTACATTGTATCTATCTGTATAGGAAAAAAACAGGACATATATAAATATATGCATTGTATCTACCTGTATATAAATAACTCAGGACATATATAATATGTACATTGTATCTATCTGTATATATGTCCTTATTTATATACAGGTAGATACAATGCATATATTGAGATGTGTCCTGATTTTTTTTCTATACAGATAGAATGTATATTTTTATATATGTCTTGTATTATTTATATACAAATAGAAACAATTTATATATGTTATCTGCTGTTTATTTACAGATAGATACAATGAATATATTTATATATGTCCTGTGTTATTTATATACAAATATATACAATTTAAATATGCCATGTGCGGTTTATATACAGATAGATACAATGTATATATGTCCTGTGCAGTATATGCACAGATAAATAGAATGTATATATTTATATACAGTATGTCCTGTGCTGTTTGTATCTATCTGTATATAATGTATATATTTATATATGTGATGTATTTTTTCTATACAGATAGATACAATGTTTATATTTATATATGTGCTGTGTTATTTCTATACAGGTAGATACAATGTATATATTTATATATGTGCTGTATTATTTCTATACAGGTAGATACAATGTATATATTTATATGTGCTGTATTATTTCTATACAGGTAGATACAATGTATATATTTATATATGTGCTGTATTATTTCTATACAGGTAGATACAATGTATCTCCCATCACCTCCGGTGTCCTGATTTTTTTTTCCTATACAGATGGATACAATGTATATATTTATATATGTGCTGTGTTATTTCTATACAGATAGATACAATGTATATATTTATATATGTGCTGTGTTTTTTATATACAGGTAGATACAATGTATATATTTATATATGTGCTGACAGGTAGATACAATGTATATACGTGCTGTGTTATTTCTATACAGGTAGATGCAATGTATCTCCCATCACCTCCAGTGTCCCGATTTTTTTTTCCTATACAGATGGATACAATGTATATATTTATATATGTGCTGTGCTATTTCTATACAGGTAGATACAATGCATCTCCCATCACCTCCGGTGTCCTGATTTTTTTTTTCCTATACAGATGGATACAATGTATATATTTATATGTCCGATGCTGTTTATATAAAAATAGATACAATGTATATTTCTATACATCCTGCATTGTATCCATTCTGAGTGCCTTCATTGCACTCCCCTAATAAGGGACCCCGCTATCTCTACAGCCCCTGATTCTCCCATTACCTCCTGTTACCTGGATACTGCATTTACTTTAATGATAATCTCATTCCCCCCCCCCCCCCCCCCGAGGACGTGATTTCGGTGCCCCCATCCTCTCCTTTTCACCCTCTAATTAAAGAAATACACACATCAACAATGGCACTATTCCCTGACATCCATTTTTTTTTTTGACTAGTAACTTGTAGTGAAGGAAGAAGCTGCGGAGAGCTGAGCATCTGCTCCATGTTGGTTGCCGATAAGAAGGGTCAGTGCCGGAGAGGACACATCGTCATGGTAACAAGAGACGTGTGGGGTACTCACCGTGATGATGGTCTCCTTGTTCTGCTTTTTGGTGGGTGACGGCGAGCCGGGGCTCTGGGGGGACAGACAAGAGGCATCGTCAAAGCTAGTCTCAATATCGGACATGGTACAGTCAGCGTGTGTGTGCGCAGGTTGGATCAGGTAGAGGGATCAGAGCATCAGTCCTGCAACATCCGCAGCATCAGCACCACAAACCCCGGATGGATGACCACATCAGCCCGCGTACAGTGCCCAGCCAAGCAGCACACGAGATGTGTTCAGCCAAAAAAAGAAAAAAAAAATCTCTCACACCTCCCTCCACCAATGTGTGTCAGGGAGGACGGGGATCCCAGCTGATCACACACACACACTCACACACACACACACTCACACACACACTGGGGTCACACGGGCGATAGCAGAGGAATTCCAGTCCTCCCAGGCTGCTCAGTCAAAAGCCAATCATCATCACCAACATTGCTAATTATAATGCAGCAACATGTGATAACATATTGATTGGAATGATTCCTAATATTGCTTTGGTGCCATTTTAGTATAATTTATTCCAATTATTTCTTGATATAGCTCTGACATATACCATGCTGCTGCACAGAGGACACTGAGCCAGTCACGTCTGTCTCTGCACCAGAGAAGCTTACACTCTAATCTCCCCACCACAGGTACACACTCTCATTATTATAACGCACTTCTACAGTACAGCTCTGACATATACTGAAACGCTGTGCACAGAGCACTGAGCCAATCAAATCAGTTTCTGCAGCAGAGGAGCTTACACTCTAATCTCCCCACCACAGGTACGCACGATTATTATTAGAACACACTTCTATAGCTCTGACATATACTGTAGTGCTTCACAGAGAATACTGAACCACTCACATCAGTCTCTGTGCCAGAGGAGCTTACACTCTAATGTCCCCCCACAGGCACACACTATTACTTATATACTGTAACACACTTGTATAGCTCTTACATATACCCCAGTGCTGTACAGAGTACACTGAGCCAGTCACATCAGTTTCCACACGAGAAGAGCTTACACTCGAATGTCCCCCACAGTCACACATATATTACTGTTATAATACATTTATATAGCTCCGACATATACCATAGTGTTGTACAGAGTACACTGAGCCAGTCACATCAGTTTCCACACCAGAAGAGCTTACACTCTAATGTCCCTCACAGTCACATATATTACTGTTATAATACATTTATATAGCTCCGACATATACCATAGTGTTGTACAGGGTACACTGAGCCAGTCATATCAGTTTCCACACCAGAAGAGCTTACACTCTAATGTCCCCCACAGTCACACATATATTACTATTGTAATACATTTATATAGCTCCGACATGTACCATAGTGTTGTACAGAGTACACTGAGCCAGTCACATCAGTTTCCACACCAGAAGAGCTTACACTCGAATGTCCCCCACAGTCACACATATATTACTATTATAATACATTTATATAGCTCCGACATATACCATAGTGTGTTGTACAGAGTACACTGAGCCAGTCACATCAGTTTCCACACCAGAAGAGCTTACACTCTAATGTCACCACCACAGTAACACACATTTTTATGATAATACATTTATATAGCTCCGACATATACCATAGTGCTTTACAGAGAACGCTGAGTCAGTCACATTGGTCTCTGAACCAGAGAAGCTTACATTCTAATTTCTCCACCAAAGTAAAAAACTATAATTATACATTTATATAGCTCTGACATGTACCGCGGTGCTGTACAGGGAACACAGAGCCAGTCACATCATTCGCTATACCAGAAGAGCTTACACTCTAATTTTTTTGCCAACAGTTACACACTATTATTATTATTATTATATAGCTCTGACATGGTCTGTAGTGCTGTACAGAGAACACTGAGCCATTCATTCGTCTATGCACCAGAGGAGCTTACACTCTAATGTCCCACCACAGGTAAACACTATTGTTATACATTTATATAGCTCTGACATATACCGCAGTGCTGTACAAAGAACAGATACCCTTAAAACCATCATCATTCTACCTTCCTATTTACCCCAATACTGACATCTCCATTTCAGCCCTCCTTAATCATGATGTAATGAAGTGGGTGGGGCAGGAACACAAAACTGGTGGGGGTGTCAGGCAGTGTGTATTAGCTTCTCTTTCATTGCAAATAAAGGAGCCAATAATGTAGTGCTATCAGTGGTCCTCATGTTGTGTTTTCCTTCTACTTCAGAGGAGATCATTTCCATTCTATTCCCCAGTGAGAAATCTAATAACCATTTCATTCTAATTCACAGACTTCTCTGAGCTCCTCTGTTTGATGTTCCCTATGATCAATAATTAGCTATCAGTCTAATCAGGTAAAATCCATACACCCCACCTGCTGCACCCTGACAAAACCCGGGCCAACATCCACATGTCTCAGTTCAATCAATCCTCCTCCATTCAGAAATACAGGTGAAACTCAAAAAATTAGAATATCGTGCAAAAGTTAATTTATTTCAGTAATACAACTTAAAAGGTGAAACTAATATATGAGATAGACTCATTACATGCAAAGCAAGATAGTTCAAGCCGTGATTTGTCATCATTGTGATGATTATGGCTTACAGCTCATGAAAACCCCAAATCCACAATCTCAGAAAATGAGAATATTCCATGCAATCAATAAAACAAGGATTGTATATAGAAAAATATCGGACCTCTGAAAAGTAGAAGCATGCATATGTACTCAGTACTTGGTTTGGGCCCCTTTTGCAGCAATTACTGCCTCAATGCGGCGTGGCATGGAAGCTATCAGCCTGTGGCACTGCTGAGGTGTTATGGAAGACCAGGATGCTTCAATAGCGGCCTTCAGCTCTTCTGCATTGTTCAGTCTCATGTCTCTCATCTTTCTCTTGGCAATGCCCCTTAGATTCTCTATGGGGTTCAGGTCAGGCGAGTTTGCTGGCCAATCAAGCACAGTAATCCCACGGTCATTGAACCAAGTTTTGGTGCTTTTGGCAGTGTGGGCAGTGCCAAGTCCTGCTGGAAAATGAAGTCAGCATCCACATAAAGCTCGCCTGCGGAAGGAAGCATGAAGTGCTCCAAAATCTCCTGGTAGACGGCTGCGTTGACCCTGGACTTAATGAAGCACAGTGGGCCAACACCAGCAGATGACATGGCTCCCCAAATCAACACAGACTGTGGAAACTTCACACTGGACTTCAAGCATCTTGCAGTGTGTGCCTCTCCATTCTTCCTCCATACTCGGGTCCTTGGGCCTCTCCATTCTTCCTCCATACTCAGGGTCCTTGGGCCTCTCCATTCTTCCTCCATACTCGGGGTCCTTGGGCCTCTCCATTCTTCCTCCATACTCAGGGTCCTTGGGCCTCTCCATTCTTCCTCCATACTCGGGGTCCTTGGGCCTCTCCATTCTTCCTCCATACTCTGCGTCCTTGTGCCTCTCCATTCTTCCTCCATACTCTGGGTCCTTGGGCCTCTCCATTGTTTCTCCATACTCTGGGTCCTTGGTTTCCAAATCAGATGCAAAAGTTGCTCTCATCAGAAAAGAGGACTTTAGACCACTGAGCAACAGACCAGGTCTGTTTTTTTTTAGCCCAGGTAAGACGCTTCTGGCGATGTTTGTTGTTCAGGAGCGGCTTGACAAGAGGAATACGACATTTGAAGCCCATGTCCAGGATCCATCTGTGTGTGGTGGCTCTTGATGCACTGACTCCAGCCTCGGTCCACTCCTTGTGAAAGTCCCCAACACTTTTGAATGGCCTTTTCCTGACAATCCTCTCCAGGCTGCGGTCATCCCTGCTGCTTGTGCACCTTTTTCTTCCACACTTTTCCCTTCCACATAACTTTCTATTAATGTGCTTTGATACAGCACTTTGGGAACATCCAACTTCTTTTGCAATTACCTTTTGAGGCTTTCCCTCCTTATGGAGGGTGTCAATGATGGTTTTCTGCACAACTGTCAGGTCAGCAGTCTTTCCCTGCGATTCCTACTGAACCAGACTGAGAGAACATTTAAAGGCTCAGGAACCCTTTGCAGGTGTTCTGGCTTAATTAGCTGATTAGAGTGGGACACTTTGAGCCGAGAATATTCCACCTTTTCACAATATTCTCATTTTCTGAGATTGTGGATTTGGGGTTTTCATGAGCTGTAAGCCATAATCATCACAATGATGACAAATCACAGCTGGAACTATCTTGCTTTGCATGTAATGAGTCTATCTCATATATTAGTAATTTTCAAAATAAGTGAGCGCTTAAAACAACTAGTATAAAATCACAAAAATTAAAATAAAAGAAGAAGAAAACAGCAGCTGAACACCAAAGAGGTACCATATGAACCTTCTCAATAAAAATGCATACAAGGGAGAGGTGCAGCGCTAACTAAATGAATAAATATACTTATATACTTGATAAATATAAATATAAATCAGTAAAAAGTGCTATTAAAGTGCAAAACGGTGACTAAATGATGGATATAGTCCATATCGTGCTCAGAATCCAAGAGAGTCCTTTAAGAGCTCCAATCCCTGGATTCGTGGATGAGGTGATAAAAGTAAAAATTGCGCACTCACCAAATGCGCAATTCAAATGCGCATTCAAAGCTGATATTCCAAGGTCCTCATATGGATCTGGTCAGATCTGGTCATGGAAAGCCCTCTGTCACCTGGTAGTGTATTCCACACATAGAAGAAAAGGCCGCTCTGCAGATGTAAAGGACTCCCACTGAGAACACTCAACAGCACGCCCACGTGCTAACGCACCTCCTCAGGTAGCTACCTGAGGAGGTGCGTTAGCACGTGGGCGTGCTGTTGAGTGTTCTCAGTGGGAGTCCTTTACATCTGCAGAGCGGCCTTTTCTTCTATGTGTGGAATACACTACCAGGTGACAGAGGGCTTTCCATGACCAGATCTGACCAGATCCATATGAGGACCTTGGAATATCAGCTTTGAATGCGCATTTGAATTGCGCATTTGGTGAGTGCGCAATTTTTACTTTTATCACCTCATCCACGAATCCAGGGATTGGAGCTCTTAAAGGACTCTCTTGGATTCTGAGCACGATATGGACTATATCCATCATTTAGTCACCGTTTTGCACTTTAATAGCACTTTTTACTGATTTATATTTATATTTATCAAGTATATAAGTATATTTATTCATTTAGTTAGCGCTGCACCTCTCCCTTGTATGTATCTCATATATTAGTTTCACCTTTTAAGTTGCTGCGCTGAAATAAATGCACTTTTGCACAATATTCAAATTTTTCGAGTTTCACCTGTACATGTTAAAGTGAAAAAGTTTCCAAGCTATTTGTGGTCTGCAGTATGTCCTCTAATTCTACCACAAAGACATTGGTGACACAGATAAAATGAGAGAAAAAAACAGAATTGTGACATAATTACTAAAATTCACCTGCTCCATTTCTATATTTATATCACTCAGAGTTACCAGCAGATCGAAATCTAATGAGATATGGAAAAGAGAAACCATGACTCCTCTCCTGAAATACTCTGCACTGTATAACCACTTTAACTGGTTAGCACTTCTGCCTGGCAGTACTAGGGTTGTTGGTTTGAATCCCAACCATGGCACCACCTGCCTGGAGTTTGCATGTTCTCCCTGTGCATGCGTGGGTTTCCTCTGGGTACTCTGGTTTCCTCCCACACTCCAAAGACATGCTGGTAGGTTAATTGGCCCCTGTCTAAATTGTCCCTAGTATGTGTATGTATGAATGTGAGTTAGGGACCTTAGATTGTACACCCCTTGAGGGTTAGAGACTGATGTGATTGTACAATATAGATGTAAAGCGCTGTGTAAATTGATGGTGCTGTATAAGTACATGAAATAAATAAATAAATAACTGTTTGTGGGAATGGATATAGGGTACTAAGAAGGTACCTCTGGACTTCCTCTGGGTCAGGGAAAATACCTGGTCAAGCACACTAAAGGGGCTTCCAAATTCCACCATAAGTCACCTTCCCCTCCCAACCACCTGTACAAAAGGTCCTTGTCCCTCAACATTTATATAGGTGTAGTTTGCAAGAAGGGGAAGAGGAGGCATTTTTAAACATTAGCTCCCTTGTCACCTCCTCCAATGCTCGCCTTCAGAACTCTCCCATCCTCTGGAACTCCCCACACTAGTATGGCTAGGGAAGCCTACTCCACCTAAAAACTACACTTGTGCCACCTGTATCATCTCATCCCCTGCTGCTCTTACCTTTTATACCACCTCCCCCTCCGGGACACCTGTATCAGATCATCCCCCACTGCTCTTACCTTTTGTACCACCTCCCCCTCCGGGACACCTGTATCAGATCATCCCCTGCTGCTCTTACCTTCTGTACCACCTCCCCCTCCGGGACATCTGTATCAGATCATCCCCTGCTGCTCTTACCTTCTGTACCACCTCCCCCTCCGGGACATCTGTATCAGATCATCCCCTGCTGCTCTTACCTTCTGTACTACCTCCCAGTCCGGGACATCTGTATCAGATCATCCCTGCTGCTCTTACCTTTTGTACCACCTCCCCCTCCGGGGCACCTGTATCAGATCATCCCCTGCTGCTCTTACCTTTTGCACCATTTCCCCCTTAGGGAAACATGTATCATCTCATCCCCTGTTGCTCTTACCTTTTTTTACCACCTCCCCCTCCGGGACACCTGTATCAGATCATCCCTTGCTGCTCTTACCTTTTGTACTACCTCCCCCTCTGGGACACCTGTATCAGATCATCCCCTGCTGCTCTTACCTTTTGTACCACCTCCCCTCTGGGACATCTGTATCAGATCATCCCCTGCTGCTCTTACCTTTTGTACCACCTCCCCTCTGGGACACCTTTATCAGATCATCCCCTGCTGCTCTTACCTTTTGTACCACCTCCCCCTCCAGGACATCTGTATCAGATCATCCCCTGCTGCTCTTACCTTTTGTACCACCTCCCCCTCCGGGACATCTGTATCAGATCATCCCCTGCTGCTCTTACCTTTTGTACCACCTCCCCTCTGGGACACCTGTATCAGATCATCCCCTGCTGCTCTTACCTTTTGTACCACCTCCCCTCTGGGACACCTGTATCAGATCATCCCTTGCTGCTCTTACCTTTTGTACCCCCTCCCCCTCCCTTTACACTGTAAGTGACAGGAGCAGGGCCCTCCTATTCCTTCTACATTGAACTGTATTGTAATTATACTGCCCCCCTTTATATTGTAAAGTGCTGTGCTAACTAAATAAATCATGAATAATAGTAAATAATCTCAATAATTAAAGTGGAACTTCACTCTCTCAATCAACATGGACTATTTTTAATCCCTATGATGCTAGTATTTATTAATAGATAAGGAATGTATATAATATGTACTTGTTTTATTTTATTGTTTTACATTTCTTCAGCTACTTCTGGTTTCCATGCCTAGGCAAATGTTGACATACATCCCAGGAGTCTTCAGGAGGAGAGGGAGGATTCTCAGCTCAGCCAATGGCTGAGCTACGGGCAGATGGATTCCAGGAAGTAAATGCTACATGAATCATCTGCCCTTATTCAAGATGGCCACTGCCAAAAATTCCAGGGGGTGTTTTCAAGATGAATTCCCAGAAAAGTAAAGCATGGAGACATGGATGGATATTACCAAATAATTAAATAGCATTTTTGGCTTGTGGTGCTCAGATGCAGAATGTAATGCAGTTCCCATGTAAAGGGATTTTCCACCTTTGTCATCTAAAATGATATTGGAGCCAACACTCACTTGGGGTTCACCACTGGGTTTCCGGACACTGATGTGCACTGAGTCTGGATGATGTAAAGGGGAACCCGACGAATGGAATCCATTAACTGCAATGGCAAAAAAACACAAAATAAAAAGTGATGTAACAAACTAGCTGAGACTGACAAACCCCTGCTGGACCAATCAGAACCTTTCTTACAAGGCCCGTGCACCCAAGAGTTATTTCAGTTACAAGTGGAGTTAATGGGTTCAGTTTGAAAATAGCATATATGCTTTACGGGACTGACAATAGTATATATGGTATACGGGACTGACAATTGTGCATTCACTACAAAGGACCAGTGGCGGACTGACAACTCATGGGGTCCCCGGGCAATAGGGGATCATTGGGCCCCTGTGTCCTTGCTCAAACTCAAAAAAGCCTATGAAAAAGGTACCAGGGGCATCTCATGAGGCCCCCTACTGACCCCAGGCCCTCGGGCAGTGCCCGAGTTTCCAAATGGTCAGTCTGCCCCTGCACAGGACTGACAATAGCACATATGGCATACAGGACTAACAATAGTATATATGGTATACAGGACCGACAATAGTATATACGGTATATAGGACTGACAATAGTATATACGGTATATGGGACTGACAATAGTATATACGGTATATAAGACTGACAATAGTATATACGGTATACGGGACTGACAATTGTGCATACACTACACACAGGATTGACAATAGTATATATGGTATACGGGACTAACAATAGTATATACGGTATACGGGACTATCAATAGTGCATACATTACACAGGACTGACAATAGCGCATATGGTATACGGGACTGACAATGGTATATATACGGTATATGGGACCAGGGGCGGACTGACCATTTGGAAACTCGGGCACTGCCCGAGGGCCCGGGGTCAGTAGGGGGCCTCATGAGATGCCCCTGGTACCTTTTTCATAGGCTTTTTTGAGTTTGGGCAAGGATACAAGGGCCCCATGATTCCCTATTGCCCGGGGGGCCCATGAGTTGACAGTCCGCCCCTCTATGGGACTGACAATTGTGCATACGTTATACAGGACTGACAATAGTATATACGGTATATGGGACTGACAATAGTATATACAGTATATGGGACTGACAATAGTGCATACGCTAGACAGGACTGACAATAGTACATATGGTACACAGGACTGACAATAGCACATATGGTATACGGGATTGACAATGGTATATATGGTATATGGGACTGACAATAGTATATACGCTACACAGGGCTGACAGTAGTATATATGGTATATGGGACTGACAATAGTGCATACGTTATACGGGGACTGACAGTAGAATATATGGTATATGGGACTGACAATAGTGCATACGTTATACGGGGACTGACAGTAGAATATATGGTATATGGGACTGACAATAGTGCATACGTTATACGGGGACTGACAGTAGTATATACGGTATATGGGGCTGACAATAGTGCATACGTTATACGGGGACTGACAGTAGTATATACGGTATATGGGGCGGACAATAGTGCATACGTTATACGGGGACTGACAGTAGTATATACGGTATATGGGGCGGACAATAGTGCATACGTTATACGGGGACTGACAGTAGTATATACGGTATATGGGGCGGACAATAGTGCATACGTTATACGGGGACTGACAGTAGTATATACGGTATATGGGGCGGACAATAGTGCATACGTTATACGGGGACTGACAGTAGTATATACGGTATATGGGGCTGACAATAGTGCATACGTTATACGGGGACTGACAGTAGAATATACGGTATATGGGACTGACAATAGTGCATACGTTATACGGGGACTGACAGTAGTATATACGGTATATGGGGCGGACAATAGTGCATACGTTATACGGGGACTGACAGTAGTATATACGGTATATGGGGCTGACAATAGTGCATACGTTATACGGGGACTGACAGTAGTATATACGGTATATGGGGCGGACAATAGTGCATACGTTATACGGGGACTGACAGTAGTATATACGGTATATGGGGCTGACAATAGTGCATACGTTATACGGGGACTGACAGTAGTATATACGGTATATGGGGCTGACAATAGTGCATACGTTATACGGGGACTGACAGTAGTATATACGGTATATGGGGCTGACAATAGTGCATACGTTATACGGGGACTGACAGTAGAATATACGGTATATGGGACTGACAATAGTGCATACGTTATACGGGGACTGACAGTAGTATATACGGTATATGGGGCGGACAATAGTGCATACGTTATACGGGGACTGACAGTAGTATATACGGTATATGGGGCTGACAATAGTGCATACGTTATACGGGGACTGACAGTAGTATATACGGTATATGGGGCGGACAATAGTGCATACGTTATACGGGGACTGACAGTAGTATATACGGTATATGGGGCTGACAATAGTGCATACGTTATACGGGGACTGACAGTAGTATATACGGTATATGGGGCTGACAATAGTGCATACGTTATACGGGGACTGACAGTAGTATATACGGTATATGGGGCGGACAATAGTGCATACGTTATACGGGGACTGACAGTAGTATATACGGTATATGGGGCGGACAATAGTGCATACGTTATACGGGGACTGACAGTAGTATATACGGTATATGGGGCGGACAATAGTGCATACGTTATACGGGGACTGACAGTGGTATATATGAATACTGTACCGCGCTCCAATATATACAACTATGAGTGATGTTATAAATTTTTTTGTGATATTGTAAATTGCTGAGTGTATCACCAATAATTCAATACTTAACTAAATCAATTATACTTCAATCCATAATTAATATAAATAATAAATATAAAAAAAAACAAAAAAACAATTAATTAAAAAATAAAAGTGCAAAAAAAATATATATATTGTTGAAAAAATTGTATATAAAGAATATATATAAGTATGGGAATAACAGTTCAGTTCATAAGAATAGAGATGGTATTGTAGTTCAATCTAATCTGTGTGATGAGTCAGTGTTCACGGAGTGAACCTCTCTCTCCTTTCTCCTCTCCTCTCTCCTCAACACAGCCTTCTCAATAGGACTTTCTCCACTGGCTGCTTGGCTTATTCCTCCATATACGATACATACAGAGAAGGGAAAAGGAACATAGTGTCTTATCCGAGATAATGGTTGTTTATTAAACTTTGATCTCCCACTCACATGGTATAAACAAATGTAGCGCTTAGTATAAAATGTATCCAGATCCTACTACAAACAGCCTTGCAGGTGTGTTTGTCTTCATTGAGTATACTCGCCGTTCCTCTGTGGATGCGCGATGACGTGGCTCACAAGTATTTATTTAATTTGTATTTCAAGTAGTATATATGACATATGGGACTGACAATAGTACATATGGTATACAAGACTGACAATAGTATATACGGTATATGGGACTGACAATAGTATATACGGTATATGGGACTGACAATAGTGCATACGCTATACGGGACTGACAACAGTATATACGGTATATGGGACTGACAATAGTATATACGGTACACAGGACTGACAACAGTATATACGGTATATGGGACTGACAATAGTATATACGGTACACAGGACTGACAGTAGTATATATGGTATATGGGACTGACAATAGTATGTACGGTACACAGGACTGACAGTAGAATATATGGTATATGGGATTGACAATAGTACATATGGTACACAGGACTGACAGTAGTATATATGGTATATGGGACTGACAATAGTATATACGGTATATGGGACTGACAATAGTATATACGGTATATGGGACTGACAATAGTGCATACGCTATACGGGACTGACAACAGTATATACGGTATATGGGACTGACAATAGTATATACGGTACACAGGACTGACAGTAGAATATATGGTATATGGGACTGACAATAGTACATATGGTACACAGGACTGACAGTAGTATATATGGTATATGGGACTGACAATAGTATATACAGTACATGGGACTGACAATAGTGCACACGGTACACAGGACTGACAGTAACACATATGATATGTGCCACCCCTTACCCATTCTCTGTCTTATCCCCCAAACCCTCAATGTAACCGTAGACCCAGATGGACCCAATCCTAATAATGAGCCCCTTCCCCAGTCCTTACCGCTATCCTGACCTCTAGCCCAACAAAAGCTGCAATCTGAGATCCAAAACGAAGCTGGCCATACACCAGTTGAATTTCATTCAAGAATTTTCACACTCAGAATGTTCATCCAATGATTAGTGGGGACAAATCAATGTTCGTTTTCAAGCACAGTGACAAGAAAATTTGAAGGATCAGGATGGAAAATATTTATTGAACAGACTAAATTCTAACTGATCTGTTGCCTTATCCCTACTTGTTTTTTGGAATGGAAAGCTAAATGTCAGAAAAAAAAAAACTTTTTCACTGCGCTTAGTGTTCAATATAAATAATCAATCCTACAGCTGCACTCAAAAAACATCCACCATATGTTGAAATTATACTCTGACAAACAAGCTGCGCTGTAAATAAAAGGTGCATGACTAATAAATGCTCAAACAAACGTGACACATCCCAACGTGACATATAATTCTATAAAAGTAAAAAAAAGTTAAAGTTCTCCTGTGAAAGAAGTGTCAATCAACTTGAAATTGCCGGAAACTTCTTTCCTGGGAGAACTTAGATTTGTTTGGACTTTTATTTTTTTATATGTCACATTCGTTTGAGCATTTAGCAGTTATTCACTTATTTTTGTGGACTGTTTATTTGTTTGTATGTCACATTGAGATATGTTACGTTTGTTTGAGTATTTATTAGTTATTCACCTTTTTATTTACAACGCAACTTGTTTGTCAGAGGAAACGTGTACATGTGTATGGCCGGCTTTACTTCACCAATGAAAATGTGATGATGGCCCAAATCTGAGCTTTTCTAGGGACAATTCTGGCCATATCAATAATATGAGCAAAAGTCCAGTTATTACCACCCAGGCAGTGATTCTAATAATACACCAAACTAACAATATGTACATCATACTAACTGTACAGCAAAAACAGAAAAAAAACTCAATTAAAATGATAAAAAGCACAGTGGCTAAATGGTTAGCACTTCTGCCTGGCAGTACTCGTGTCGTTGGTTCAAATCCCAACCACGGCACTACCTGCCTGGAGTTTGCATGTTCTCCCTGTGCCTGCGTGGGTTTCCTCCGGGTACTCTGGTTTCCTCCTACACTCTAAAGACATGCTGGTAGGTTAATTGGCTCCTGTCTAAATTGTCCCTAGTATGTGTATGTATGAATGTGAGTTAGGGACCTTAGATTGTACGCCCCTTGAGGGTTAGGGACTGATGTGAATGTATAATATATATGTAAAGCGATGAGTAAACTGACGGCGCTATATTTATTTATGGTACTGTCAGGAATGGATTCACCACTGGTGGTGGGACTCACCTGCCGTGTGGGTTGCAGTGCCAGGGCTGGCCAGCGGGTGCTCTCAGCAACCAGAAGCTCACTCCTGCAATCAGCCATCACCTGAGGCCGATTGCAGAAGGTGTATTTAAGGAATGGCCAGACCTGCAGTCAGTGCCTTGGTGTATTGTTTCCCATGAGCCCAAATATTTGGCATCCTGTGTTCCTGCCTATCTGCCTAGTTGCTGACCCTGCTTTGATCCTGACCTCTGCTAACCATCTCCTGTTTAACCCCTGGCTTGCCTGACCATCCTTCTGCCTGATCCTCTGTACCACGCTGCCCGTGAGTTACTGAACCCGGCTTGTGACCCTGACTGTTCTCTGCCTGCTCCTCCGGTACCTCGCTGCCCGCACATTGCTGACCTGGCCTGCCTGACGCTACCCAGACGATCCATCCATCCATCCCACAGGGATCTGTCCCTGTTACCAGGTCTTCCAGCCTCTTCACGTCAGGCTCCTTTCCCCGCACACCTCTGACGACGCTCTTTACCATTGCCGGACGTACTCAGGGGTCGCGACCTGGTCTCAGTCTGCTCCAAGTCCATCCCCACCATCAGGGGCCCTGGTGAATAAGCAGATTGGGACTTAGACCCCGCGCCCTGTACAGTACCTAACGGGCTGTCTGACCATTCCACCTCTCCAGCCCTGACTACACCTGTGTTCCCACACATTTCTGGTCATACCCGGATCCCTAACAGGTACTTATATAGCGCCATCAATTTACTCCACACTTTACATATATATTGTACATTCACATCAGTCCCTAACCCTCAAGGGGTGTACAATCTAAGGTCCCTAACTCACATTCATACATACACATACTAGGGCCAATTTAGACAGGATCTAATTAACCTACCAGCATGTCTTTGGAGTGTGGGAGGAAACCGGAGTACCCTGAGGAAACCCACGCAGGCACAGGGAGAACATGCAAACTCCAGGCAGGTGGTGCCATGGCTGGGATTCGAACCAACGACCCTAGTACTGCTAGGCGAAAGTGCTAACCATTTAGCCACTGTGCTGCTATATAAGAACTAAAATAAATAATAAAAAGCGGATCATATTCCCCATGTGATCGATATTGACCAATGCTGATTGGGCGGCATGATGTGATTTGCTGGTTTGCTTACAACTTTTGTTGTTGATTATCGTTTGTTGTATAGATTTAGCGCAGTGTGGAAATGTACAAATTTCCGACATTTTCCAGAGACAGGTAATGACGTTCTTCTGTGCCTAAGCTGCAGTCAGCCATTCCTCCTTGTTCAGATTTATGGACGATATGACAAAAAGATAATACCGGGAGAAAAGGCATACTAGAGTCAGGCAGTAACTGT
Source organism: Staurois parvus (assembly GCF_062004578.1). Lineage (NCBI taxonomy): Eukaryota > Metazoa > Chordata > Amphibia > Anura > Ranidae > Staurois > Staurois parvus. The sequence goes on from NW_028318837.1 coordinate 801,146, forward strand.
CCAAACTTCCGCCATTTTTTTTTTTTTCTACAAGAATCTGAAAGAAGCTCCCTGCTTCTTCTGCACAATCCACGGCGTAACGCGCTTTCATGATTACAGGAGGTGATCCCATTATACGCCGCGCAGCAGGGGGCGCGCAGTGGTATAAATAAACCACATGACAGCGCCTCTTCATGCTGCATCGATATCCTTTCCCCGTCTCTGAAACCCCAAACATGACGGCAGAGCCTCCTTCACCCCCGACGATTCGCCGTTTCTCCTATTGCCTGCACCAAAATGATTTATTCCCAGATACTGTACAGAAAAACGCCAATTTTTTTTTTCTACCGCGGATCATCTCTCGTTCATTCAACGAGTGAAATTTAAAAAATAAGTCATCAGTTTTTTCGAAGGGCTTTTAAAGTACGTTCAGTATGGCTCTGTTGCCGTGGCAACTGGCTCCGTGTCTTCCAGGCGGTGCAGTGGGAGACGCTGGAATGCAATGGAAGAGAAATTGAGTGGAATAAAATAGATATTGTGCACAAATAGGAAGGGGAGGGCGTTATGTGTGTTTATGGAGTCGCCGTTCCGCTTGGAATTCGATGATATCAGCCACAGCTCGCCATCCCACTTCAGTGAAGGGAATAGGAGGGAACAGGCTCTTGCCTCAGGGGCGAAGCACAGAAAAGCTGTGCGGTGTATAGATGATATCGCCGTGATGATAATCTGTGTGCAGGCTAACAGCTGAGATCTAACAGACAGTATATAATATATCACCGACAGGAGATGGAGACACGTTCATACCGCTTTCTGTCTACACTGACATCACAAACTTAAAGGAAACTTGTCACCAGGGAAATAAGCAGGCTGCCATTGTTGACCTACAGTATTTCTGAACATGTTATCTTCCTGGCCTCTATGTTGATTCCCTGGCTTGGAACATATAATTAGGTCTTGTGATTCTGGCTCTATAGCCAAAGAGTGACACCACTATTTTGAGACTGCAGTTATGCACTTCCTGTGTCACCTTCCTTTTTTATCCTGCATACACCACCACTACACTGGAGAATCCTTGGTATGCTACCCTAAACCCTTCCAGAGGGTTCTTCACCTGACAGTCAGGGAGGAGGGAAGGTCTACAGAGTCCCACCTGAGAGTCAAGGAGGGTGAAAGGTTTGTAGAGTCCCATCTGAGAGTCGGAGAGCGCACAACCTAAAAACTAGGGATGGTGGAGGGTTCTCAGATTCTCACTTGAGAGTTGGGGAAGTGGGGAGAGACAAAAGGACTCTGATGTTAAGGAGATGCCTTATTTTAGACCAGGGTGGCTCAAGAATTAACATACTTTCAAAGGAAGCCATGACTGAAAAGAGTGAGAAACTGGTCTAGGAGTTCACTTTGTGGAGTCCCACCTAGGAGTTGGGGAGGGGAGAGAGTTGAGGAGGGTGGAAAGTTCACATCTGACTTGAGAGTCGGGGAGTGTGGAAGGTTCACAAAGCCACACGAGGGTCACAGAAGGTGGAAGGTTTTCAAACTCCCACTACAGAGTTGTGGAAAGAGGAAAGTTTGTGGAGTCCCGCCTGAGAGTCGGGTAGACTGGAAAGTTTGTGTGGAGTCCCACCTGAGAGTCGGGTAAAGTGGAAAGTTTGCAGATAACCATCTGGGAGTCGAGGAAGATGGAAGGTTTGCGGATTCCCACCAGCGAGTCAGGGAAGCTGTAAGTGCCGGAGATTCCCACCATATGTCAAGGAAGGTGGGAAGTTTGCAAATTTTCCCCACAGAGTCAGAGAAGCTTGAAGGTTTGTGCAGCTGCACCTAAGTGTCAAAGAAGGTGGAGTTTATCTGAAAGTTGGGGAGGAAGGAAGGTTTGCATATTTCATCTGAGAGTCAGGGAAAGTGGAAGGTTAGTGGAGTCCCATTTGAGAGTTGGGGAGCGTGGAAGGTTCACAGATTCTCGTCTGAGAGTCAGGGAGCGTGGAAGGTTTGCGGAGTCCCACCTAAGAGTCGGGGAGGGTGGAAGGTTCACAAAGAGAGAATCAGGGAGAATGGAAGGTTTGTGGAATCCCACCTGAGAGTTGAGGATAGTGGAAAGCTTGCAGAGTCCCACCTGAGAGTTGAGAAGGGTGGAAGGTTTGCTGAGCCCTACCTGAGAGTCAGAGAGGGTGGAAGGTTTTTAGAATCTGACCCAAGAGTTGGGAAGGGTGGAAAGTTCATAGAGTTCCATCAGAGAGTCAGGAAGGGGGGAAGGTTCCTGGAGTCCCACCAGAGAGCTGCAGAGGGTGGAAGGTTCACAGAGTTCAATCTGTGAGTCAAGGAGGGTGGAAGGATCATGGAGTCCCACAAGAGAGTTGTGGAGGGTGGAAGGTTTGAGGAGTGCCTCACCTGCAGGAAGTGATGTCTTTTTCACTGTTGGGCTCCTCAGGCTGACAGGTGAGCTGTTCGGTCTCTCCCATGTCGTTTCTTAAAGAAAAAAAAATGAAATTAGAAATATTTCACTTAAAATAATTCACAGAACAAATCAACACTAATTCCTCAAATTTGTCTGGACAAATCCTGCAGTCGCACATAACATATCACCACTGATTTTATTTCCCATGGTGACCTTTGACGCTCATTATTCATTATCTGCGCTTAGCAAATCAAGATTGATCAAGACTGATTATCAACTTTCAATGACATCAATAGCAACTGCCAAACTGGCCAACTTCAAAGTGCCGCAATCATCAACTAATGTAGAACTCACAAGTCAATCAATCCTATCTGCAGGAATCAGTTATCAATTATGGAGAAAATTAAATCCTGTTTACACCTGGTCAGGCTTTTTACTTTTATTAATAAATTTACATTATTGATCTAGACAGGACAGACGGGTTCTTTTTGTGATGTGATCCCAGTTTGCTATAATTGAAGGTCGCACCACTTTCACTTTGTTTCAGCCCTCAGGTAAAAAAAAGGCTCATTTGAATGATTGTGAATAAAGATTCATGTGCTCCATATGTGGAATCAATTTCCAAACACTAAGCGCTCATCAAATAGATCCTCTGCAGACACAGAAGATGTATTATGGATTTCCATTAACTTTGAGCTGAAAGGACAGTTTGAGGTTCAAAGTCTGATCACATCAGTCTCACCACAGATTCGGGACAACCAGATAGCACATTCCTTGCTCCAATCTGGCCAAACCCGACTACCTCCTTCCCTCACCAGTGTCCTCCTTTTTCTCCCAAAGTATCCCTCTTTCTACCCCAGAATTCCCCTTACCTTTCTAAGTATTCTTCCTCTCCCAGATACCCCTCTTTACTCTCCAGGTATCCCACTTCTTACCTCAGGTATTCCTCTTACTTCTCTTTTCCTCTTCATGTATCCTCTTTCTCTCTCTTTCCTCCCAAAATGTCCCCTTTCTCTATACAGGTAACGTTCCTCATTGCTCAGGTATCCCTCTGTCCTCTCCAAACCCCCAACCCCCCCCCCCCACATACACACACTTATTTCCTTGGATATCCCTCTTTCCTCCCCAGTGCCCACCTTTTCTATGTATCCTCCTTCTCTCCCTCAGTATCCATCTTCCCTCCCCAGTGTCCTTTGCTCTCCATAAATCCTCCTTCTCTCTTTAGGTAACCCACTTCTTTCCCAAGGTGTCCCTCTTTTCTCCCCAAATGACCCCCTTCCTTTTCTAGGATGTCCTCCTTTCTTCCCCAGGAGTCCTTCTTCTCCCCCAGTCTTCCCCTTCACTCCTCAAGTAATGTCCTTCCTTTCCCAAATATCCTGGTTTATTTTCCAGGTGCCCCCTTTCCCTCATTTTACCCCAGTTGTCCTTCTTTCTTCCCCAGTTGTTTTCCTTTCCCTCCTCTTTTGTTTCCATTTTCAGTTGTCCTACCCAACTGTTCCCTTTTCCTTTTTTAGGTGTCCCACTTCCAGGGCTGCTGTTAGATGCCATGGGGCAGCACTGCAGAGATGGGGGGCACAAAGGGGAGCCTGGGCAGCAGGGGGAAAATTAATGTTATATAAGGAGGGGTGCTGTGGGGGCAATTACTAGAACCGATCCTGTATGGCTTGCTGCAGCAGCTGAAAGCCAGCGTGAGGGAGAGGAGAAGAAGCCAGCTTTCAGTTGCTGCAGAGAAAGCCATACAGGGGATTGGCTCCAGTAATTGCCCCCCCCCCCCCCCCAGCCGTGCTTATCACCCTCCCTGCTCACATCCAATTCATCCAGCTGCCTGGTGCCTACTGCTGGCCTGGGCCCCATACAGGAGGACTTGTGGTACTCTCTTATCCACGACCGTGGCACGGGGCCGGACTGACAACTCATGGGGCCCCCGGGCAATAGGGGATCATGGGGCCCCTGTGTCCTTGCCCAAACTCAAAAAAGCCTATGAAAAAGGTACCAGGGGCATCTCATGGGGCCCCCTACTGACCCCGGGTCATCGGGCAGTGCTCGAGTTTCCAAATGGTCAGTCCGCCCCTGCCATGGCAACTTCCTTGGCTTTGCCTTAAGTAAGAGCATAGTCGTGACCTCATGCAGTACTCAGGCAACCCTCACAATGACCTCACACATCCCTTGAACTGATCTTACACAATGCTCACACAGCCTTCACATAGAACTCATACAGACCTAGCACAGCCTTCTTATAGAATACACACACCTCACACATACCTTGCACAACCCTCACGTAGACCTTGTACAGCCCACATGTAGACCTCATTCAGATTTTACACAGACATTGCGCAGCCCTTATGTAGACCTCACACAGCCCTTACACAGTCCTCATGTACACCTCACACAGTCCTTATGTAGACCTCACACAGCACTTACACAGACCATGAACAGCCCTTATGTAGACCTCACACAGCCCTTACACAGTCCTCATGTACACCTCACACTGTCCTTATGTAGACCTCACACAGCCCTTACACCGACCATGAACAGCCCTTATGTAGACCTCACACAGCCCTTTCACAGACCATGAACAGCCCTTATGTAGACCTCACACGGTCCTTATAGAGACCATGAACAGCCCTTATGTAGACCTCACACAGACCATGAACAGCCCTTATGTAGACCTCACACAGCCCTTACACAGACCATGAACAGCCCTTATGTAGACCTCACACAGCCCTTACACAGTTCTCATGTACACCTCACACCGTCCTTATGTAGACCTCACACAGCCCTTACACAGACCATGAACAGCCCTTATGTAGACCTCATACAGCCCTTACACAGACCTTGCAAGGCCTTCATATAGACTGCACACAGCCTTCATATAGACCTCACACAGCCTTCATGTAGAGCTCACACAGACCTAGAAGAGCCTTCCTATAGACCTCACACAGACCTCACATAGACCTCATGCAGCCCTTACACAAACCTTGCACAGCCCTCATGTAGACTTCACAAAGAACTTACAAAGCCTACATGTAGACCTCATACAGGTCTAGCACAGCCTTCCTACAGACCTCATACAGCCCTTGCACAGCTTTCACATAGACCTCATACAGACCTTCTAGAGCCCTCAGCTCTCTTGAAGTTAACCAGCAGAGGGATATAAATCAAGAACTGATAAGCAGAAGACCTGGGAAGAGCTTCTTTCTTGGAGAACACTTTGTTTTTCTAATGGCAATCCCTCCATCAATATAAACAAAGCATTGACACACCGCCTTCATATCCTGTTTAGATATAAATTAATAATGTTGTTTTGATGTGCTTCTGCCTTTCACACAAAGGCGGTCAAAAAATGAGATAAGCTTGTTGATCTGCCACTAACGGATCCTTTGTGCTGAAATGTGATAACAGAGCAAAAAAAGATTCCAGTCTCCAAAACAATGACACGTGGGGCGCCTTGGAGCCGATTAGTATGTGCGCTTAGTGGCTACTGTCACTGCCTAATGCATGTGTGAGAATTTATTAATCCCGTATGTGCCCCCCCCCTCCCCAACCCAGGTTCCGTGGAGCGTGTAAGCGATAAATAGGTTTTATTAGTGTTCAATTCACACTGATGTTTGCCTTTATTTACACATAAGACTGGAAAAGACAAATGTTTGTTCCAAGATAAAATGCCTGGCCATTCAACCCCATCCAGAGCACGGCCACGGCCAGGGCATACCGCTGCTTATTTACGCTAAGCGCATGTTCTTTGTGCTCCACAACAAATATTAATTTGGTTTTCTGGTAACATTCAAAGACAGCTACCTGAAGAGAATGGAAAGTAATTTGGTCCAATACATGTACCGCACCTCCCATCAGGGGGGGCACCAGAGGGGGGATTTAGTAGGCGATGGGTCTGCAGGGTTGGTTGACGCCTGAATGCTGTTGGCCCCAATTAATTTTGACTTGCTGCAGCAAGAGAATTGAACACTTCTAAGGGCTCGTTCACACTTGGCTGTTTTACCAATGCTTGACAAATGCCCCTATAGCGTTTGGCAAGCAGTGGTCTGGCGTTTGCGGAGCGTTTTTTAACGGGCGTTTGCGGAGCAGCACCATAGACAAGAATAGGAGGCTTCAACGCCTCCTGACTCGACCAGAGGCGTCCATTTTGCCGTGACGCAAAGCGACGCAAACGCTCCCATTAGAACAGCACCATGTGCTGTAATGTGCAGAATTGGCAGAGGCGTTTGGGAAGCGGTAAAAACGCTTCCCAAATGCCTCTCTGCCGCCTGCACACAAAGCTAGTGTGAACGTAGCCTAAGTGATTGATAGTTCAGAGCTGTTCTGTTCAATACATCGAGCCTGGGCTTAGCAGGTGCCCAGACACGCCAAGTGCTCCAATATAAACTCCCCCTGTACATCTCAAGCCTTTTAAAATTTGGTGTATTTTATTTATTTATTTCAGGTACTTATATAGCGCCGTCAATTTACGCAGCGCTTTACATATATATTGTACATTCACATCAGTCCCTAACCCTCAAGGGGTGTACAATCTAAGGTCCCTAACTCACATCCATACATACATACTAGGGCCAATTTAGACAGGAGCCAATTCATCTACCAGCATGTCTTTGGAGTGTGGGAGGAAACTGGTGTATCCGGAGGAAACCCACGCAGGCACAGGGAGAACATGCAAACTCCAGACAGGTGGTGCCGTGGTTGGGATTCAAACCATTGACCCGAGTACTGCCAGGCGGAAGTGCTAACCATTTAACCACTGTGCTGTCCAGGAAGGTATTTTCCATCATGAACATTGTGAGTTTTGTGCATATTCAGCTCTAACCTTTGCTAATCTCCACTTCCTACACATAGCAGAAGAGGACTGAAAATCGTTGGCCTGGGAAGGGGGTGCAAATTTAACCAACTAACCCTTTATGGTAGAACAGATTTCTGTGGGATGAAAAGAAAAAGTACCAAGTGCCCCATGGTGCAGCATTGATTGGCAGACTTGGTGATAAGGTGGGTGTTCCCCAAAAGACATGGTTTATGGTTGTCTTCTGACATCAGCGCCCATGGCAGGCCTTGGAATCTGGTCACAAAAATTCACAAAGGAATTTGATGCCCTATAAAGACCTCCCAAATGCTGCAGTTGGATGTCTGAACAGGGAGTTGGTATCAATGCCCTGCATGTATCATTCACTCTGGGTCTCACTCTGATCACTGTCTGAATATGCTAAAGCATCTCCACCCATGGCCTTCTTCCCAACATATCTGCTAAGTACTGACCCGGACTGGAAAATGCCCACCTGCCCCCAGCTCAGTCATCCCCTGGCCTGCAGCCACTGTCCTTTCTAAAACATTGATTTTCCAAACTCTCCTACCTGGTTCCTAATAGCTCTCCTATGAGTTTGCACTGTTGTGGCTCATATCTCTGGAGCCCAACCTCAACAGCAATTCACATACACTTAACATCATGGGCGTGACTTCTACTTTCCTGTATCAAGATGGCAGAACTTATCTCAGGATTGTGGAGCTCATTAGGAGGGAATGCTCAAAGCCCATTCAGGTACTCAGCTGATAAGCTAACATTGTAGAAGAGCCCAGACCACCATCTTGTGTGGTGAAAATATTATCCAAGTTTACTGAGCATATACTGTATAGGCGGCATTTTAAATTTCGGGATTGTCTACATTCATACCATCATACATTCATACCATTTTGATCATATATGCAAAGAATTTGACATATGACTCCTCGTTAATACCAGCCAAACCTACTTATGTAACCCTCAAAACATCCAAACTCCCGTGAATTTCCAGAAAACACTCTTATCTGTTACCCATAACAAGTTGGCTAGGTACAGGACAAATAAATATATAACCTCCTCCACTTCAAACCCCTCAAAAAGTCATACTTTCTCCCTAGAAAGTGCAATAATCATATAATATAACCTTTTTGTGATACAATAATACAATTAGACACTAAAGTGTCATATAAAATCTCAGAAATCCCAAAAAAAGTCCAAGAAAAAAAGTCCAAAGAAAAGTCCAGTGTTCAAAAAGGTCCCAGATTTCCAAACTTTTTCATCCAATAGGAAGGATTGAATCCTATTCCATCCAGTAAGAACCTCAAAAAATAAAAAAATACATACAACGCGTTAGGAGAGTGACGTCAAGACGCACGTACGCAAACCGGAAGTGTCGCCGTGGCCATTTTGTTGGTTATCCACACATGGTTTTCTGCATTTGTTTGTTAGAAGTTGTATAGGAGCCATGTCTGGAGCTGGAATGGCCACGGCGACACTTCCGGTTTGCGTACGTGCGTCTTGACGTCACTCACCTAACGCGTTTCGTCAGTGTAAAACTTACATCTACAAATCTGTAGACCATATTGGCTGCTCTTGAGTATATTTTTTAGGTTTGTACTTTTACATTTTTCTCTTCTTAGCCATGACTGTGGTCATGGGCCATCAATCCAAACTAAAAAAAAAAAAATGTGCAAGGACCATCAGGGTGGAAATCATTCACTTTCATGAACGTCTCACTGGTATTGTGACAAATTTTCCAACACTGGACATTCAACATTGATTGCAGTTTTTAAGGAAATATAAAACTCTTGCAAACTCTGTGTCGTTCGAGTTCAAAAGGCCTGACAGATACTCCGTGTAATTGCTCAACCAGGCGAACTGTGCTGGAGGACTTTATATCAAAATGAATTAGCGTACAGCAACAAAATGTCAAAATGGCGTTCATTATGTTGAGTTTCAAGGAATAGAGGTATAAAAAGAAATAGTTTCACGTTTACTCTGAGTTATAAGCCTTAATTCTACAACAAAGTTGATATGATTCAAAAACGAGGTTGTCATTACAGAGGACTGCGGAGCAATAATTGGCTTTGTTCTCAACAGTGCCGAAAAGTCCGATAAGATGAAACGTGCACAACACAAGTAGGAGACAATCGCAGGTTTTAATCAGCTGAAGCTAATCAGCCCCAGCTAACGAGCACAAGTTTAATCACTCTCAACATTCCTTCACAGGTGCAAAACGCAGTTGGAAACAATTACTCATTTCCTCCTCTGAGATGTAATTTGGAGATTTATATATTCCACGGTTGCAGCATAAAATCAATGTTTATTGGAGGAAGATGCTATGGAGAAGAACATTATCAAAGTATATGGTTTAACTCCTTCGGATTGAAGTATGTCTTCAGAAATACTTGATGTATCCTCAAGGAGATGTCAACTGGTCAAATATCAAGAAGCTTTTATCTATGTAGCACCCTCCTAGTTAGGCTGCTAGTAGAATTAGGGTAGATTTAGTTTTTGGTTCATCTTTAGCTAATGGAGCAGAATTTTATTGCTTTTGGCTGCTCTGGGTTCTGCTGGTTACAGGCTCAACTACTTCCCCCTGCTTTTTGGGCTGGAAGAGGCAGACCCTGGACCTGCATATTGACACAGTCTCAGCCAATCCTTGGATGAAGAGGGGTGCAGGAGCAGACTGACCATTCGGGCACTGCCCGAGGGCCGGGGGTCAGTAGGGGGCCCCATGAGATGCCCCTTTCATAGGCTTTTTCATAGGCTTTTTTGGGTGTGGTTTGAGTGTGGGCAAGGACACGGGCCCCATGATCTCCTATTGCCCGGGGGCCCCCATGAGTTGTCACTCCGCCCCTGGAGGGGTGTATCAATAGGCTGGAGTCTGGAACAGCATGGTCCTTGTCCTGGAGAAGAGGACCCAGGTCTGAAGGGTTTCTGCCCTTCCGGGCAAGTTAGCTGTAGTCTGCAGGAGTTTCAATGAGGTCACAGTTCAGGTAGAGCTGGGGGGCCTGCAATGTTTCGGTGCCTCTAAGGACCCCTTCATTATGCATGTGATGTAGGGGTCCTGAGAGAATCCAAAACTATGTTTCTGATGTAACCATGTGATCACTGATTAAAGCTTTGCAGCCATCTTGGGCCATTTCTACAGGAATGTGTGCATTGGGAATAATATGCTGCCTGCTTCTCAAAGAGGTACATCAATGTTCCAACTTAGGGAGAGCTGGGGGGGGGGCTCTCTCTATAGTGCTGAATCCAGTTTGGATAGAGTCCACTGAGGATCAGAATCTGGCCTGGAGGTTCACAGAGTCTGGTTTGTACTGAAAGGAGGTCTCCAAGTACACAGAGACACAGTGAGTAGAGGCCTGAGAAAGATAGATCCTAGTGACTGTTGTTGTTAACCCTTTGTGCAACTGTTTGAGAGTAATTGGCTTAGGACTACTCCTGCAATTTGGGCTACCCTCAGCTTTATGTTCACCTACTGCTAGTCCAAAGGAGGTCCACCCTGAAGAGCCTAGTCATTATCAGAGAATGTTCTCTGTTACAATTTGCACTACATTTGGAGTATCCAAAGGCTCACCCTACACCCCAACCAAAGTTCAACCAACATTAAAACTTCAAAAGACACTTCTTGCCTGGTTATTGAGTTGTGAGACTGTGGTGCTGCTGTGTGCCTTGCTGCTGTGCACCCACAAGCTAGGACAAATCTGCAAGGTCAGTCTGGGGTCTGTGCTACATTTATTTCAGGCACATTGGCTTCATGAGTACTGGGATTTGTCCAGACCCAACCTAACCCCTTTCTTCAGTGTTACTGGACCAGAGGTAGCAGTTCTTAGTTGGCATTAGGAGATCATTCGTTTTAAGGCAGGGAGACATACATTAAGGGAGAAACAGTACTATTCAGAGTCTTCAGAGCTTAGAAAAATCTCTTAATGCTAGGAGCTTTCCAGGCCATGCATTCACCCAATGCACCAACCTACATTTTGTAGCACTCAGTGTTCTTTGAGCAGGGAGTGGATTATATTTAGTCCCATCCTCTGCAAGCATGGACCAACTTTCACCTCATAATCTCATAGCTTAATCCTAAAGGTCTTGTACATACTTCTCCAGGAGTCCAATCCTCTCCAATTCCTTCTAAGGGTTCAGAACCAAGAACACATATTTCCTTCTTCCAGTGTGCACACTCTTATGCAGTTTCTTCACACTACACTCTGTGCCCTGTCTTCCACCTCTTAAAAGGCGCTCATTTTCTACTTTCCATATTAATTTCATAGGACCAACAAGACCATGAAGACTCATCTCAATCTTAATGCTATAGAACCTTACTGAAGGCTTCTCATACTTTGAACACATCATCTAGATCAGAAGATCAAGCAAACAATTTTAACAACAATAAAGTTACTTTTCTGTGGTTGGTGCATTCATCTGCTGCTCAATAGTCTTTCTCCAAAAAGTTTCTTTGAAGCTCCAGGAGGATTGTGGTTCCTGACTCTATAATCTTCCTGAGACAGGGGCCATCACTATTAACTCACCTGGCTGGCCTTGTTTGCTCTGTTGCTCTATTTCAATGGGAGGATCCTTCCCTCTGTCATCACCAAACCTAAGCCAAAAGGTGTCCTTTCTTCTAATCAGAGAACAGAAACTCTGTTACTATGCTATAGACAGTAAGGTCAACTCTCGTTTGGACTCTTCCTTACACAGATGGCTCTACAACGGGTCAACAAGAGGTCTTGGAGATCTTGGTTTGCTCATGGTAGTTAACTGGGTCAAATTTTCACCATGGTTCCTGATATTATGAATCCACCTTAGCTCTAGAGATGACACTAAGCCAGGATTCTGATTATCTACCTCAGAGACCTTCATTCAACAAAGATTCTACAACTCCTGGTCCTTTATGGTTTTGGGCATCCTAATGTAAGCATAGCTATACAAACCTTTGTTCTTTTGTGGTTGTTGTTATCTCCATATGATGCAAGGTTTCCTATTTTCATACGACTAGAGATCTTTGTTCATTATTCTAGAGCAGGGTTTTTCAGCCTGAGTTCCATTTAACCCTAGGATTCTTGAGGTTGCTAGGGGTTCCTTCAAGGAGAGATACAGTCAGGTCCATAAATATTGGGACATGGACACAATTCTAACATTTTTGGCTCTATACACCACCACAATGGATTTGAAATGAAACAAACAAGATGTGCTTTAACTGCAAACTGTCAGCATTAATTTGAGGGTATTTACATCCAAATCAGGTGAACGGTGTAGGAATTACAACAGTTTGCATATGTGCCTCCCACTTGTTAAGGGACCAAAAGTAATGGGACAGAATAATAATCATAAATCAAACTTTCACTTTTTAATACTTGGTTGCAAATGCTTTGCAGTCAATTACAGCCTGAAGTCTGGAACGCATAGACATCACCAGACGCTGGGTTTCATCCCAGGTGATGCTCTGCCAGGCCTCTACTGCAACTGTCTTCAGTTCCTGCTTGTTCTTGGGGCATTTTCCCTTCAGTTTTGTCTTCAACAAGTGAAATGCATGCTCAATCGGATTCAGGTCAGGTGATTGACTTGGCCATTGCATAACATTCCACTTCTTTCCCTTAAAAAACTCTTTGGTTGCTTTTGCAGCATACTTTGGGTCATTGTCCATCTGCACTGTGAAGCGGCGTCCAATGAGTTGTGAAGCATTTGGCTGAATATGAGCTGATAATATTGCCCGAAACACTTCAGAATTCATCCTGCTGCTTTTGTCAGCAGTCACATCATCAATAAATACAAGAGAACCAGTTCCATTGGCAGCCATACATGCCCACGCCATGACACTACCACCACCATGCTTCACTGATGAGGTGGTATACTTAGGATCATGAGCAGTTCCTTTCCTTCTCCATACTCTTCTCTTCCCATCACTCTGGTACAAGTTGATCTTGGTCTCATCTGTCCATAGGATGTTGTTCCAGAACTGTGAAGGCTTTTTTAGATGTCGTTTGGCAAACTCTAATCTGGCCTTCCTGTTTTTGAGGCTCACCAATGGTTTCCATCTTGTGGTGAACCCTCTGTATTCACTCTGGTGAAGTCTTCTCTTGATTGTTGACTTTGACACACATACACCTACCTCCTGGAGAGTGTTCTTGATCTGGCCAACTGTTGTGAAGGGTGTTTTCTTCACCAGGGAAAGAATTCTTCGGTCATCCACCACAGTTGTTTTCTGTGGTTTCTGTGTTTTCTTCCAGGTCTTTTGGTGTTGCTGAGCTCCCCGGTGCGTTCCTTCTTTTTAAGAATGTTCCAAACAGTTGTTTTGGCCACGCCTAATGTTTTTGCTATCTCTGTGATGGGTTTGTTTTGTTTTTTTCAGCCTAATGATGGCTTGCTTCACTGATAGTGACAGCTCTTTGGATCTCATCTTGAGAGTTGACAGCAACAGATTCCAAATGCAAATAGCACACTTGAAATGAACTCTGGACCTTTTATCTGCGCATTGTAATTGGGATAATGAGGGAATAAACACACCTGGCCATGGAACAGCTGAGAAGCCAATTGTCCCATTACTTTTGGTCCCTTAACAAGTGGGAGGCACATATGCAAACTGTTGTAATTCCTACACCGTTCACCTGATTTGGATGTAAATACCCTCAAATTAAAGCTGACAGTCTGCAGTTAAAGCACATTCTGTTAATTTCATTTCAAATCCATTGTGGTGGTGTGTAGAGCCAAAAATTTTAGAATTGAGTCGATGTCCCAATATTTATGGACCTGACTGTATAGCCAAAGCTTTTTTGGATGTACTTCTCCTGTGGATCACAGGAGTGCAGTTCATTCTGTACTCCTGTGACCCATGACCCATTTTCTGCTGTCAGCTGACATCACTCAGCCAGTCCAGACTGGGGAAAGATACAGACTTCGAAGGCAGGATCCATCCCAGAGTCTGGAGCGGCACCTGGCTCAGCCTCTCAGCAAAGCTCCCTCCCTCTCCAGAGCCCAACGCTCCAGTAAGCACTGCGGGGGAGCTGAGCACACAGCGGTGATTGACAGTCTCGCTCTCTACTCAGAGCAGAGAGGAGAACTCAGCGATCAGTGGTCATGTGATTGCTGAGCTCTCACCCTTAGAGATGGCGGGGGACAGATGCAGCATCAGACCCATGCTGCGTCCATCTAGGTAAGTATAAATAGGGGAAAGAATAAAATGTAAAAAAATGAAATAATGAGCAATTTAGCCTCTCAGATAAGTTCCCACTAACACCATTGGTCTTTTTAGGTATCTGGAAAAGGGCAATCCTTTCCAATGACAACAAGGGCAAGGAGTATTCTTCCAACTGTTCATAACACTAATGTATCATGAGACGTAGATTGAGTAATTTTAGCAGGGAATCCCTGTGACCGGAAAGTTATTTCAAGGGTTCCTTTGTGTTGAAAAGGTTGAGAAAGGTTGTTCTAGAAATGAAAAAAAAAACTTTATAGTTCCAGTGAAGGGTCTCATGGTTGTGTAGACCATCTTTCTCACATTGCTAAGCATGGGAACCCCTCAGGCAGTAGGGTAAAAAGTGTGCTACCTTTGCGGTCATAGTTTTGGCTACATTAATTACCCAGCCCTTGGTTTTGCCTCATAGGTGATATTGAAGACAAGAAAACAATATATAACAATTGTGCGTTGCCAAATGAGGCAATAAATGAACTGAAAAAAAAAAAAAACAATATATGTGTGCTCATTACATAAAAAACATATAAATAATGTATAGTGTTGCGCTGCTCAAAAAACATAAAATCATAAAGACCAAAAACACATAAGTGAAACTAAAATGTGAAAGTCCAAAGAAATAAAAAGTCCAAAAGGAATAAGAATGACTCTTCAACAAATCTTGGTGGAAAAAACTATATATCTATTGGTGAGTGAACCAACAATCCCAGTGATGTAAGTCTTTAAGAGATATAAACCACCACGGTGAACATGTGGTATAGATGGACCCTCACCTTCATATATGGACCCGTATGAAAAACAGGTCAACCGGGCATCTCCCCTCCTATTGGGGGTAAAGTAACAATCTTTCTTATGTGAATAATCCTCCCCTCATATATGGCCACTGTGTCCTCCAACAAGCCCTCTGAGCAATAAGACTGGCTCCTCCTTATGGTCCCCATAGTCAATGGCCATGACTGACAACATTGAGACAACTTTCATGCAAAGTCATAGGGTAGGCAGCTGTCAGGACTGGAGGATGACAGATAATGGTTGAGAGAAATCAAGGAGACCAAACCAGGATGACAAATGGGTTAGGAACCGAAAGACTATCCTGAATCAACATCGAATGACCTCAAAGGACTAAAGGGCACATGTTGGTCTGAAATTATATTTCATGATGATGAATATAAAGCTCAATAATGATGCAGATAAAACTGCTGCCAAGGTAGAAACTCAGCATCGGTGACTAGAGGACCATCAGCTCGCAGATGTGATTTGCTAAAGAAAAGCTTCCCAGATCCTAAAATTCTTTGTGAAGGAGAGTGTATAAAGTGCGCAGTGAGATGACCATCCTCTAATTACAAAAAGCACCAAGATAAATGATGAGAAAAAAATAATTTCATGTTTAAATAATTCCCCAGGAATAATAATGATTAAGATGGTGAAATTACAGAGAAGCTCTTTGCTTAGATCCTGAAGAGCAATGTGTGCTAATCGACTCAACCGTCCCAATGAAAGAAATTGCTAATTATTGTTCTCATGAAAATGACTCGTTTCCTTCCCGTCTACCTTGGCAGAATTAGAGGATTCATTAAAAGCTGAAGAGCCTGTTTAATTTCTTCCTGAATGCTGTATTATGAGGAAAGGGGGTGGGGGTGTAGAGAGGAAGCTTCTGGATGAAACAAGGGGATTCCTCCCATGAGAGCCATTTACACAAAATGAAAGAAAATACATTTATTTAATTACATTTTCTAATTCCACTCAACTCCCCGAAATTCAACCAATGCACAACAGACCAGCACTGCTAATCGTATGTTAGGAATCACCCCAATAAGTCCAATAATGGCGTAAGGTCTTCAAACCTTCATGACCTAGAGGACACTGATGCCTAGTTCAAAGATGTCCTAGATGACAAAGATGCCCAGTTCAAATTTAGCACCATTGGTAAACTTGACAACATTTTTCCCCCTTGAAAAATGAATTGTAATTTATTATACAAATATTTGTTACATTGTTTTTAAGGACATACAAAGCTTTTATTGGTGAACTGTTTTAAAGGAATAGTCCACCTTTGGGACTGTATTTGAAGTTATTCCCAGTTGTAGCACAGTTCTGGATAGGTTGCTAGGATAGCTATATTTAGTTCTTTTTGGCCCCTGTAATCATTGGAGCAGCTATTGACTTCTTTAGGCTTTTCTAGAGTACACAGGCTGGTTTGATTGTTTCCCCCTCAGGGGCGGAGTGACAACTCATGGGGCCCCTGGGCAATAGGGGATCATGGGGCCCCTGTGTCCTTGCCCAAACTCAAAAAAGCCTATGAAAAAGGTACCAGGGGCATCTCATGGGACCCCCTACTGACCCCGGGCCCTCGGGCAGTGCCCGAGTTTCCAAATGGTCAGTCTGCCCCTGTTCCCCCTGCATTCTGGAGGCTTCCAGAACATAGGTTTGGAGAGTCAAATAGGCAGCTTGAATATGTATGGTATTGCAGTCAATTCCTGAGGAGCTGTGCGCCCAGCAGATGGCTGGAGAAGAACATAAATATTGTGGGGTCTTGAGCAGCCCTGTTCTTGTTCTGCTACAGAAGTTCCCAGCCTCAGGGGCTGCTGCCCCTTTGAGGCGGTTCAGCTGGAGTTTGCTGATGTACATCAAGGTCCCAGCTATAGCAGAGCTGAGGGGGCTTATTTCTAATTACATTAGGTACCTAATATAGCTAACTAAACAGTGTCAGCTAAGAATCTGATTGGGAGAACTCACTGAGGAGAGTCTGGTGGAGGCTGGAAGGCATGTAGCTGCCCTGGGAGTGGTGAGTACTGACCTGAGCTCAGGATCCTAGTGACTGAGTGTGACGGGAGTCACTTTGGGTGGGGGGCCCATGGAACTCAGCTCACTTTGGAGAGGTGGGGAGACCCCTGTCTCGGCTCCCCATATCCCTCTTATGTGTAAATCACCCTGTACCTGTTAGGGGTACAGGGTGATCTGTCCTAATATTGGGGTGGGGGGTGGTTGTTGATTGTTTAATGTCATGTGGTTGCATCCCATTGTTCTATTGTGTCTTGCTTGGGAGCAAACTATTATGGGATGTATGTGTTTATGTGTATTAGCTTAGTGGAGGGTGTCTCCAGCAGCCTTCCCTCCTGATGGGACTGTCTGCTGGTGTGAAGTTTGAATACCTGTGTGTCTCATTACTAAATGTGCTCCACCCTGTGTCATTATGCAGGGAGGGGGGATTTTCCCCTGAGTGTATATATCTTGTATCTGTGTTCAAATAAACTAGTCTACCTTCTAGATTATTTCAAGATTGGTGTAGTCTAGTCTTGTATGGTCGGCTGTGGTGTCTGTTGTCGGTGTTCGGATGGGGAAGCGGTATTCTAACGGAAGTACCTAAGTGCAGTCTGGGTCGGTTCTGTTACACTGAGTACTCTTCTACTTTTGGGGTGCCAGCTGTAGCTCTTTGAGACATCTCTTACAGGGTCTCAGGTCTTGTCTTCCCCTTTGTTTCTGCGCTAAAGACTGTTCAAAGACATTTCACCTAGTGAAATGTGAATTTATGGAGTATCCCATACCCCTATGAATTTATGGAGTATCCAACCCCTCTCTTGTTATAAGCAATAAATCTAAAAAAAGTCATCCCCTAGACTGTTTATTGGACAAAAAGTGAATGAACTGTTGCCTGTGCGATGAGTAGCCTCTGCACAATTTGGAAAAGAACCTGTAAAATTCAGCGGCTATGGAGTAGCCCTACATATATTTAGGGAACAAATATGGAACAGTTGCATTCCCCAGCCTCCTCTTACCTGAATCGCAAGGTGCTTACCCCTGCAGACATCTATTGGTATTTCAATTAAGCGCAGATGTGCATGGCTCTGCCCATACAGTTGTTTTCTATTCCTAGTGATCTGTAAATGGTAAGACTACAAATCCCATCTGCCACCCCAGCAGAGAGGCTCTCAGATCATGCTGGCATGATGACATCACTTCACTTCAATCCATTGTTTACTTCCTACAGTCTCAAAAGAGGTCTATAAGGGAAGGTATACCGGTACAGAGCTGGGGTTGGGGATAAACAATGCAGGAACCTGTGCAATGCTCTGTAGACCCTAATGCAAAAATGAAATAAATTTTAATCTTCTTAGTTTAATAAAGTGGGTGATTTTATTAAGTTTATAAAAAAATAGGTGGACTACTCCTTTAACCCACACATATACTATAATGTAAAGCGCTGAGCAAACGCTATATAAATCGCTATATAAATCCTGTATAATAATAATAATATATGTATCAAAACGATTGATGGCCGTAATGCTGAGCTGACACATGTATGTATCAATAAACTGCCCTGTGGGCATGCTCGATTGGCTCCTCCAGAACAGTTATGAGCTGTCAAGTACTGGTGATCACAAGCTGGTAGATGGGGCTTTTAATTACGTGGTCACTGTGCGGTTGGGCCATCCCCAAACTGTTCCCACAAAGTTGGGAGCATGAAATTGTCCAAAATGTCTTGGTATGCTGACTCCTTAAGAGTTCCCTTCACTGGAACTAGGGGGCCAAGCCCAACCCCTGAAAAACAACCCCACACCATAATCCCTCCTCCACTAAACTTTACACTTTGCACAATGCAGTGAGGCAAGTACCGTTCTCCTGGCAACCACCAAACCCAGACATGTCCATTGGATTGCCAGACAGAGAAGCGTGATTAGTCACTCCAGAGAACACGTCTCCTCTGCTCTAGAGTCCAGTGGCGGCGTGCTTTACACCACGGCATTCGACGCTTTGCATTGCACTTGGTGATGTAAGGCTTGGATGCAGCTGCTCGGCCATGGAATCCCATTCCATGAAGCTCTCTACACACTATTGTTGTGCTAATCTGAAGGCCACACCAAGTTTGGAGGTCTTTAGCTATTGACTCTGCAGACAGTTGGTGACTTCTGCGCACTGTGCGCTTCAGCATGCGCTGACCCCGCCCTGTCATGTGATGTGGCCTACCACTTGGTGGCTGAGTTGCTGTTGTTCCCAGTTGCTTCCACTTTGTTATAATCCCACTAACAGTTGACCGTGGAATATTTAGTAGCCAGGAAATGTCACGGATGGACTTATTGCACAGGTGGCAACCTATCACAGGACCACGCTTGGAGTCACTGATCTCCTGAGAGCGACCTATTCTTTCATCAATGTTTGTAGAAGCAGTCTGCATGCCTAGGGGCTTGATTGTATACACCTGTGTCCATGGAGGGGATTGGAACACCTGAATCACATGATTTGGAGGGCAACACTTTTGGCATTATAGTGTATCTAATGATTGTGTAATGAATTCATAAATGAAGTGTTGGTATAATCTTTATGGAAGTCGCCATACACTAAGCGCCCATCGTTCTCCCCTTTTTGCATCTAAAGCAACTGTGGGGAGAGTGGCGCCATCTGCAGGCTGTATGACGCTCCAGCAATGTGGGAAAAGTCTCTGGATATTAGAGGGCCCCTTTAACAGGGCATGTAGGCTGCTGTCAGCTGCATCTTGTGTTCA